>NW_027636120.1:75740-144337 GCF_903797595.1 Erithacus rubecula | reverse complement strand
GACATCAGAGAGTGGGCTACGACATCACAGAGAGAGCTATGACATCACAGAGTAGGCTATGACATTACAGAGTGTATTATGACATCGCAGAATGTATATGACATCAGAGACTGGTCTATGACATCACAGTGTGTTTTATGACATAACAGAGTGGGATATGACATCACAGAGTGGGCTATGACATCACAGAGTTGGTTATGACTTCATAGATTTGGCTATGGCATCACAGTGTGGGTTATGACATCACATGGTAAGCTATGACTTCACAGAATGGTCTATTAAATCACAGAGTGTATTATGACATCGCAAAGGAGGCTACAACATCACAGATTGTGTTATGACATCACAGAGTGGGCTACGACATCACAGAGTGTATTATTACATCACAGAGTGGGCTATGAGATCACATAGTGTGTTATGACATAACAGAGAGGGATATGACATCACAGAGTGTGTTATGACATCACAAATTGGTTATGATATCACAGAGTGTGTTATGACATCACAGAGTGGGCTACGACATCACAGAGTGTGCTATGACATCACAGAATGTATTATGACTTCACAAAGTGAGTTATGACATCACAAAATGGCCTAAAACATCACAGAGTGGATTATGACATCACAGAGTGAGCTTTGACATCACAGAGCGGGTTATGACATCACAGAGTGGGCTATGACATCACATAGTATGTTATTACATCACAGAGTGGGCTATGACATCACAGAGTGGGCCATGACATTACAGAGTGGGCGATGACATCACAGAGTGAGTTATGACATCACAGAGTGGGCTATGACATCACAGATTGGGCTATAACATCACAGAGTGTATTATGACATCACAGAGTGAGTTATGACATCACAGAGTTTGCTATGACATCACAGAGTGGCCTATGACATCACAGAGTGTGTTATGACATGACAGAGTGGGCTATGACATCACAGAGTGGGCTACGACATCACAGAGTGTACTACGACATTACAGAGTGTGCTATGTCATCACAGACTGTATTATGTTATCACAGAGTGAGTTATGACATCACAGAGTGGGCTATGACATCACGGAGTGGGCTATGACATCACAGAATGTGGTATGACATCACAGAGAGTGATATGACATCACAGTGTGTGTTATGACATAACAGAATGCCTTATGACATAACAGAGAGTGCGCTATGGCCTCACAGAGTAGGTTATGACATCACAGCATGGGATATGAAATCACAGATTTTATTATGATGTCACATTGTAGGCTATAATATCACAGAGTGGGCTATGATATCACAGAGTGGGCTATGACATCACAGAGTGGGCTATGACATCACAGAGTGTATTTTGACATCATTTAGTGGGCTATGACATCACATAATAAGCTATGACATCACAGAGTGGGCTATGACATCACAGAGTGGGCTATGACATCACGGAGTGTACCATGACATTATGGAGTGGCCTATGACTTCACAGAGTGGGCTATGACATCACAGATTGGGCTATGACATCGCAGAGTGTATTTTGACATCATTGATTTGACTGTGACATCACAGAGTGGGCTATGAGTACACAGATTGGGTTATGACATCACAGAGTGGGTTTTGACATCATAGAGTGTATTATGACATCACAGAGTGAGCTATGACATCACAGAGTGTATTATGACATCGCAGCCTGTATATGACATCAGAGACTGGTCTATGACATCACAGAGTGTGTTATGATATAACAGAGTGTATTATGTCATCACAGAGTGGGCTTTGATATCACATAGTTGGTTATGACATCACAGAGTGGGTTATGACATCTTAGTGTCGGTTATGACATCACAGATTGGGCTATGACATCACAGAATGGGTTATGAAATCACAGAGTGTGTTATGACTTAACAGAAAGGGATATGACATCAGAGAGTGGGCTACGACATCACAGAGTGAGCTATGACATCACAGAGTGGGTTATGACATCACAGAGTGTATTATGACATCGCAGACTGTATATGACATCAGAGACTGCTCTATGACATCACAGTGTTTGTTATGACATAACAGAGAGAGATATGACATCACAGAGTGGGCTATGACATCACATAGTGGGTTATGACATCATATAGTAAGGTATGACATCACAGAATGGGTTATGACATCACATGGTAAGCTATGACTTCAAAGATTGGTCTATGACATCACAGAGTGTGTTATGACATCACAGAGTGGGCTATGACATCACAGAGTGTATTATGACATCACAGAGTGGGCTATGAGATCACAGAGTGTGTTATGACATAACAGAGAGGGATATGACATCACAGAATGTGTTATGACATCACAAATTGGGTTATGATATCAGAGAGTGTGTTATGACATCACAGAGAGGGCTACGACATCACAGAGTGTGCTATGACATCACAGAATGTATTATGACTTCACAAAGTGAGTTATGACATCACAAAATGGCCTAAAACATCACAGAGTGGATTATGACATCACAGAGTGAGCTATGACATCACAGAGCGGGTTATGACATCACAGAGTGGGCTATGACATCACATAGTGTGTTATTACATCACAGAGTGGGTTATGACATCACAAACATGGCTACAACATCACAGAGTGGGCTATGACATCCCAGAGTGGGTTATGACATTACAGAGTGGGTGATGACATCGCAGAGTGGGCTATGACATCACATAGTAAGCTATGACATCACATACTGGGCTACGACATCACAGAGTGGGTTATGACATCACAGAGTGAGTTATGACATCACAGATTGGGCTATGACATCACAGATTGGGCTATGACATCACAGAGTATATTATGACATCACAGAGTGAGTTATGACATCACAGAGCGGGGTATGACATCACAGAGTGGCCTATGACATCACAGATTGTGTTATGATATCACAGAGTGAGTTATGACATCACAGAGTGGGCTACGACATCACAGAGTGGGCTATGACATCACAGAGAGGGCTACGACATCACAGAGTGAGTTATGACATCACAGAGTGGGCTATGACATCACAGAATTTGTTATGAGATAACAGAGTGGGATATGACATCACAGAGTGGGATATGACATCACAGAGTGTGTTATGACATCACATAGTAGGCTACAACATCACAGAGTGGGCTATGACATCACAGAATGGGCTATGACATCACAGAGTGTGTTATGATATCATAGACTGGGCTATGACATCACAGATTGGGTTATGACATCACATAGTAAGGTATGACATCACAGAGTTGGCTATGACATCAGAGATTGTATTATGACATCACAAATTAGGCTACAATATCACAGAGTGTATTATGACATCACAGAGTGTATTATGACATCACAGAGTGGGCTATGAGATCACGTAGTGTGTTATGACATAACAGAGAGGGATATGTAATCACAGAGTGTGTTATGACATCACAAATTGGGTTATGATATCAGAGAGTGTGTTATGACATCACAGAGTGGGCTACGACATCACAGAGTGTACTATGACATCACAGAATGTATTATGATTTCACAAAGTGAGTTAAGACATCACAAAATGGCCTAAAACATCACAGAGTGGATTATGACCTCACAGAGTGATTTAAGACATCACAGAGCGGGTTATGACATCACAGAGTGGGCTATGACATCACATAGTGTGTTATTATATCACAGAGTGTGTTATGACATCACAAAGAGGGCTACAACATCACAGAGTGGGCTACGACATCACAGAGTGGGTTATGACATTACAGAGTGGACGATGACATCACAGAGTGGGAAATTGATATCACAGATTGGGCTATGACATCACAAAGTGTATTATGACATCACAGAGTGAGTTATGACATCATAGAGTTTGCTATGACATCACAGAGTGGCCTATGACATCACAGATTGTGTTATGACATGACAGAGTGGGCTATGACATCACAGAGAGGGCTACGACATCACAGAGTGAAATATGACATCACAGAGTGGGCTATGACATCACAGATTTTGTTATGAGATAACAGAGTGGGATATGACATCACAGATTGGGATATGACATCACAGAGTGTATTATGACATCACATAGTAGGCTACAACATCACAGATTGGGCTATTCATCACAGAATGGGCTATGACATCACAGAGTGTGTTATGACATCATAGACTGGGCTATGACATCACAGATTGGGTTATGACATCACAAACATGGCTACAACATCACAGAGTGGGCTATGACATCACAGAGTGGGTTATGACATTACAGAGTGGGTGATGACATCGCAGAGTGGGCTATGACATCACATAGTAAGCTATGACATCACATACTGGGCTACGACATCACAGAGTGGGTTATGACATCACAGAGTGAGTTATGACATCACAGATTGGGCTATGACATCACAGAGAGGGCTATGACATCACAGATTGTATTATGACATCACAGAGTGAGTTATGACATCACAGAGTGGGGTATGACATCACAGAGTGGGCTACGACATCACAGATTGTGTTATGACATGACACAGTAGGCTATGACATCACAGAGTGGGCTACGACATCACAGAGTGGGCTATGACATCACAGAGAGGGCTACGACATCACAGAATGTATTATGACATTACAGAGTGGGCTATGACATCACAGAGTGTATTATGACATGACAGAGTGGGCTATGACATCAGAGAGTGGGCTACAACATCACAGAGTGAGCTATGACATCACAGAGTGTGTTATGACATCACAGATTGTATTATGACATCGCAGACTGTATGTGACATCAGAGACTGGTCTATGACATCACAGAGTGTGTTATGACATAACAGAGAGGGATATGACATCACAGAGTGGGCTTTGACATCACAGATTGGGTTATGACATCACAGAGTGGGTTATGACATCACAGTGTCGGTTATGACATCACAGAGTGGGTTATGACATCACAGAGTTTATATGACATCACAGAGTAGGCTATGACATCACAGAGTGTGTTATGACTTAACAGAAAGGGATATGACATTGCAGAGTGGGATATGACATCACAGAGTGGGCTACGACATCACAGAATGTATTATGACATTACAGAGTCTGATATAGCATCACAGATTGGGATATGATATGACAGAGTGGGCTATGACATCACAGAGTAGGCTTTGACATCACAGAGTGTATTATGACATCGCAGATTGTATATGACATCAGAGACTGGTCTATGACATCACAGTGTGTGTTATGACATATCAGAGAAGGATATGACATCACAGAGTGGGCTATGACATCACAGATTGGGTTATGACTTCATAGATTTGGCTATGGCATCACAGTGTGGGTTATGACATCACATGGTAAGCTATGACTTCACAGAGTGGTCTATGACATCACAGAGTGTATTATGACATCGCAAAGTAGGCTACAACATCACAGAGTGTGTTATGACATCACAGAGTGGGCTACGACATCACAGAGTGGGCTACGACATCACAGAGTGTATATGACATCACAGAGTGGGCTATGAGATCACAGAGTGTATATGACATAACAGAGAGGGATATGACATCACAGAGTGTGTTATGACATCACAAATTGTTTATGATATCACAGAGTGTGCTATGACATCACAGAGTGTGCTACGACATCACAGAGTGTATATGACATCACAGAGTGGGCTATGAGATCACAGAGTGTGTTATGACATAACAGAGAGGGATATGACATCACAGAGTGTGTTATGACATCAGAAATTGTTTATGATATCACAGAGTGTGCTATGACATCACAGAGTGGGCTACGACATCACAGAATGTGCTATGACATCAGAGAATGTATTATGACTTCACAAAGTGAGGTATGACATCACAAAATGGCCTAAACATCACAGAGTGGATTATGACATCACAGAGTGAGCTACGACATCACAGATCGGGTTATGACATCACAGAGTGGGCTATGACATCACATAGTGTTTTATTACATCACAGAGTGGGTTATGACATCACAAAGTGGGCTACAAGATCACAGAGTGGGCTATGACATCACAGAGTGGGTTATGACATTACAGAGTGGGCGATGACATCACAGATTGGGCTATGACATCACATAGTAAGCTATGACATCACATACTGGGCTACGACATCACAGAGTGTGTTATGACATCACAGAGTGAGTTATGACATCAGAGATTGGGCTATCACTTAACAGAGAGGGCTATGACATCACAGAGTGTATTATGACACCACAGAGTGAGTTATGACATCACAGAGTGTGTTATGACATGACAGAGTGGCCTATGACATCACAGAGTGGGCTACGACATCACAGAGTGGGCTATGACATCACAAAGAGGGCTACGACATCACAGAGTGAGCTATGACATCACAGAGTGGGCTATGACATCACAGAGTTTGTTATGAGATAACAGAGTGGAATATGACATCACAGAGTGGGATATGACATCACAGAGTGTATTATGACATCACATATTAGGCTGCAATATCACAGAGTGGGCTATGACATCACAGAATGGACTATGACATCACAGAGTGGGTTATGACATCATAGACTGGGCTATGACATCACAGATTGGGTTATGACATCACATAGTAAGCTATGACATCACAGAGTGGGCTATGACATCAGAGAGTGTATTATGACATCACAAATTGGGCTACAATATCACAGAGTGGGTTATGACATCACAGAGTGAGCTGTGATATCACAGAGCGTGTTGTAACATCACAGAGTGGGCTATGACATCACAGAGTGGGTTATGACATCACAGAGTGGGCTACGACCTCACAGAGTGTGCTATGACATCACAGACAGTATTATGACATCACAGAGTGAGTTATGACATCACAGATTGGGCTATGACATCACGGAGTGGGCTATGACATCACAGAATGTGGTATGACATCACAGAGAGTGATATGACATCACAGTGTGTGTTATGACATCACAGAGTGACTTATGACATAACAGAGAGTTTGCTATGACATCACAGAGTAGGTTATGACATCACAGAGTTGGCTATGACTTCACAGAGAGGGTTATGACATTTCAGAGTGGGCTATGACATCACAGAGTAGGTTATAACATCACAGCGTGGGATATGACATCACAGAGTGTATTATGACGTCACATTGTAGGCTATAATATCACAGATTGGGCTATGACATCACAGAGTGTATTATGATATCATAGATTGCCCTTTGACTTCACAGAGTGGGCTATGACTTCACAGAGTGGGTGATGACATCACAGAGTGAGTTATGACATCTCAGGGTGAATCAAGACATCACAGAGTGTATTTTGACATCATTTAGTGGGCTATGACATCACAGAGTTGGCTATGACATCACATAGTAAGCTATGACATCACAGAGTGTATTTTGACATCATTGTGTGGGCTGTGGCATCACAGAGTGGGCTATGACATCACAGATTGGGTTATGACATCACAGAGTGAGTTTTGACATCACAGAGTGGGCTATGCATTAGTAAACAGTATATAAGTGAGATTTTAGCTTGGCTGATTTGGTTTTGTGTGAGGAATGGCCCTGCCCGTACCCCCGGTCAGGGATCCCCCGGTTGGTTTTGCTTATGATTTATTCAACCAAACCATTGGACCTCTATTATACTTAAACTACTGCTAAATTTTGTATTTACTCAAATTTATATAACTCATATATTTTGACTGTATTCATTTATATACAATTGCTATTATAAATAAAGTACTGCTAAATTTAATTTTCTTGTCTGATTAATTGGACAAAATCGAACACATCCAATATCCATTTATAATAGGATGGGATGTGGGGACACCATGACATTGGGGCCCCTCCTTGGCCTGGACTGGGGGCACAGCAGGATGGAGAAGAGAAGGGCCACGCTGAGCACAGCCACCTTCATCATCCTCTAGCACTGGCAGTGCTGGCTGAGGCTGTGCCAGGTGAGGAGCACATTTATCCCTTCCAGGACTCCTCCCTGTGCCCTCCCTGAGAGCCCCCAGGACAAAGCCCAGCCTGGCACAGCCCCCAGCCCTGGCCACAAGCCCAGCCCTGCACAGAGTCCATCCCACCTGTAAAATGCAACCAGCCCCCTCACCCATCATCCCTGCAGCTTCCTGCATGGGGCAGCTGTAAGAGTAGATCTGAAGTTTTCTCTGATCTGGCTCACGACCATTATCAGAGCCTGGGCCCTGAGATTGCACCACTTGCCCTGACCCGGAGCTCCTGCCTGGCCCAGATGGATGCTTGTGGGCCAAGGGCTGTTTGTAGCTGTGCATGGTGCTTGTCATGGGACGCTGCAGGGTGCTAGTTATCACACCCTGTCCCTGCACCTGCATCATGGGGCTAAGTTCTCCACACACAATAGTCCATAAATCTCCCCACCTTTTGGCCAGAGGCCACTCACTTTGGAAAAGGACTATAAAAAGTGACTTTCCCCAAACTGACTTTGAGATCTCTTTCTCTCCAATGGATTGAAGAAGCGTCTCGTCAGACGGCCACGAGGATGCATCCCGTCTGATGGTAGCCATATCCCATCCTACTCTCTCTCACCCTCTCTCTCTCTCTCTCTCTTTCTCTCTCTCTCTCTCTCTCTCTCACAAAACTTGATTGTTAGCACACAATAAACTACATTACTGCTTTCTGCTAAACAAACCTGAGTGTCTTGCATTTTGCTTTTGCACCCTGGGGTCTAACGAGTCATCATGACTCCTGCTCGGATTGAGTGGATTGTGACATAAATTGGTGTCACAGACAGACAGAAGGGTTTCTGACACACAGAAGTGTTTCTGACAGACAGAAGGGTTGCTGGTTGTGTGTAGTCTGTAACAGGGGAAGGATGTCTTGCTCCAGCCACACCTAGCTGGCCACCTCGACAGGGATGAGCCAGACTAGAAAGCAAAGGGGGCATTTCAGAATTCCCGCAAACTGCACACACCTAGGTGAAAAGCATCCCTACACTCGTTTGAGGATTCTGTCTTCAGAAATTCACTACAGATCTCTTGGTGCAAAAGGCAGAACATCACTGTTCTTGTTCTTTACTACAGCATGAATGTGTACTGACCTTCCTGAATTAGGGGGAATATTGAGCATATAACTCTAGTCTATTACTGTATATATGTGAACTGACCTTTCCTAAAAATTAGGTGGGGGGGGGGGAAACCTATGCAGGTTGTGTGTCTGCCTTTCCTGAAAATAAGGGGGGAAACTGCGTTGGGTGTATGTGCATATATACTAACCATTCCTAAGAGGTTAGGAGGGAGTACTGCGCAGGCTGTGTGTCCACCCTGCCCTGAATAAAGGGGGGAAACTGTGTAGGGTGTGTGTGCATGCATACTAACCTTTCCTAAGAAGTTAGGAGGGGGTACCACACAGGCTGTGTGTCTACCCTGCTTGAAATAAGGGGTTTGAATAAGTGGACAGCAAAAGCTGTGTGTGTAACTAAGTGCTGATCTGCCTTGAGTGGCTTTACTTTCCTTCTTTCAAAATGACTGAAAATCATAATGCAAAAGATAAAGCTGCATTTTTCGCTTTGCTAGCAAAGTATAATGCCAGACCCTCCCAAGGGAGAGAAGATTGGGCGCACAGTAACTAGTTTAATTTAGAAAATGTGATTGATAGGATACATTCTTTGCAACATGAAACAAAATTCAAACTGGGCAGAAATAAGACCATTCTCTGCTCAGTTTTGGGGGCCCGTCTTACAGCAGCTGTAGAAACTCGCTTTATGCCAAGAAGTGAAGAAAGAACAATTATTGACTCCTGTGAGAGAATGGTGACCTTTTTGTTCGTTGTAAGATAAGTAATCTTGAAACCCGGATATGCGGGCTGGTCTGTGGGTATGTGGTTAGTGATTGCTTAGGCTAGCACAATAACCAGTAATTCTCCAGGAAAACAAAGGGTACTGCAAGGGTCAACGCTGACAATGGAAGACCCCATAGCAACTGGAGGAACGTGCACAAAAGTCCGTAGAAACTACATGTACCCGGAAATCAGGGGACTTAAAAGAGAACGAACTTTGGGGGAAAGGGTGGCAGTTTTGTGGAGCGGAGACTCCCTGCCACCCAGCGCTGCAATTTTGCCTTTGCCGTCTATAATCAATAAATTTTTCAAATTGGTTTTAAGTATGGCCCCTTGTGCTCATTTATAACACTAATAATCATTATAGTTATTGTTATGGGACCTTGTCTCATCCGATGTTTTTCTTTTCAAATAAGACGAATTGCAGACACTGTCTTTGAAAAGAGAGGGGGAGATGTTGGGAGCCTAGCTGCAGCTCTGACACTCACTCCAGTGTATCGCAAGATGCCGGGACAATGAAAAGGCAAAACATAGGTCATGGTGTCCTTGTGACTGTTCAGAGAAGGAAAACAAAGTCATAAAACATTTACAGTGACTGCTCAAGGATTTAGGAAAGCACATCTGGAGAGACAAGACCCTGTTTTGACTATAGTAGAACTACTTCAAAGAGATGATTTTGCAATAGCTTTATTTGATTTATGTTATCCTAGATGTACCTATTAATAAGTAGCTTTTATAGAAAGAAAAAAAATTGTAACCAATCAGATTGCATGTTAGAAAAGGTATCCCTTATACACTAATGTATAAAAATAGGTAGTTAAGACAATAAAGTGGACTCCTTTGCAGCAAAAAGATCTCGGTGTCTGAGTCTCATTCCTAAGGGGCTTGCAGGACCCTGGGGCACCAGGGAAGGAACAGCATCATCCCAGGAATGCTGTGAGAGATTCCCCAGAGCGGCCCAACCTGGGGCCCGGGCAAGGGATGGATTCAGGCAGGCAAATACATCCAGGGGCTGCCTGGGCTATGGCAGTGAGGCCCAGCCCTGTTTCATATCTTTCTGCTCTTCATTTGTATTTAGTCCTTTGTATTTATCCTCATGACCCTCACAATGGGATTAGATTTCACTTTCTTACAAGGCAAAACCTTAGTTCTTTTATTTCCACTAAGCAACCATGTGTATTACCAGCTTAAATGACTTCTCTCTGACTTATCTGCATCTTGCTCCTTTACAGCAAGATGCATCAAGAACCTCTGTTAAAATACAGATGCCTCCTTGGAAAGAGGACAATCTTGCTATTTTCTGAAGAATCTTAACTTTGATGATGCACCAAATTTTAGAAATCCTAGAGGAAAAAAGCCTACAGATCAGTTTTACAGTTTCAAAAGCTGATTCCTCAACTCTTGCACACCAGTTTCCTTATTGGCAACGTTCAGCAGTGATACCAAACAAGCACAGAAAACAAATGGGAGAAGAAATGCAGACAGCCAGTAGGGGACCACGTACCAAAATACTGGGAAGAAACAGCACCCTGCAACAATTTCACTACAAGATGGACTGATCTTCTAGTTAGCTTCAAAGCAATACATGGACTTGCTTACTTTCAAAGCCTGTCCAATTTTCAATTAAAAATAGAAAAATAACTCCTCTCCACATGCATCATTACTGTTAAGACTTGTCTATGTCTTCAGCTGTTCTTATTTGACTTGCAGGATAATGAAATGTATTGAGATGGGATTTCAAGGCAGGTGCTGGACAAGGTATGGGAAGTATGTGCTGTTTTAGAATCCTCAATATCAGCAGACAATTTGCTAAAGTTGAATTCTCTTTTTTCCAAGCAAAAGAACCACCTAGTGTTTTTATCTTCCCTGGTGTTTCCAAGGAAAACACTATTAGCTTTCTAGGCATACAGTTCCTGGCTATTGGAATATATACACTTAGGAAACAATGCAATTTTAAGAACAATCTGCTGAAGCAGTATTTTACTTTTTAAGATATTTTATTTATCTACTTGCTTTAAGAAGGAAAAGTGTTTCAAATCCCAATTTTGCCCTCCTTTATCCTTATTCAACAGCATGGATCTTTGAGTGCGTGGGCAAATGGTTAAACTGAATGTGGCACATGTTTCCCCAGTATCAATATCCCCACAATCTAAACTGTGGAATTACTATTTCCCCAAAGAGAAACTTTTTGGGATTTGCAACTCATCTCAAAACCTCAGGAAAACGAAATCAGCAGAATTTCCCTAATTCAATGGAATTCCAATTGTGTTCTATGACCCTTCAAATACTCATGAAAACAGACTTGTTTTCACTAGAACAGCTGTGACTGAAAATCTGGGGTAAAACCTCTAAGAAATGGCAATATACATGAATGTTCCTTTCCACAGCAGCCACAAGCAAACAAGGAGTGGCACTCGTTGGCACAGCCTCTTGCCCACATACAGGAGAGTGACCAAGGCAGTGCCAGCCGTCTCAGAGATGGGCAAGGACAAGAAAGGGTTTGAAGCTGTGCCAAGAGAGGTGTACACCGGACATTAGGAAGAACTGCTGCCCAGAAAGGGGCATGAGATATGGGAATGGTGTGCCCCAGGGGGCACTGGTGCAGTCACCGTTGCAGTAGGTGTTCAAGGTAAGCCTGGCCAGAGCACTCCAGGCTCAGATCTGCTTGCCGTGGTAACCATGGATCACAGGCTGGAGTTGATCTCCCAGAACTCTTCCAAGCCAGTGCTTGGATTCTGTGACATCACAGCCTCTGGGGCAGCATGGTGCCTGGCAACTGTCCCCAGCCACCGCCGTGCCCCACAGCCTGGGCACACCTCGGCGAGGACAGACGTCCGAGCGGGTGTGCTGCTGGCAGTTGGCACAGAGCACCATGGCCGACCCTGTTCCTTGGCTGGTCAACTTTTACCTGCTGCTGCTCCTGGGCCATCGTCCCGACCCAACTATCCATCCTGGGTCGGGCACGGTGCTGTATGTCCAGGAGCTGGAGCAGCAGGACAGGGACCCTGAGCCATCCCAGGACAGTGCCATCCCTGCGTGGATGTATCGTGGCAGTCCTGGACGTGCCTGCTGGTGCAGCTGCTGATCACAGGCACTGTCCTGGGATGGCATCGCTATCGAGGGCGATGGAGACGCTGGAGAAGGGTGAGGGATGGGGGGTCAGGCAGGAAGGATGGGCTTGGAGCTCTTGGGCAGCCCTTTGGCCAAGGCCCCATGGCAGAGTGGAGCTGAGCCTCTGGCTGGGAGTCAGGCCAGGGCTGAGCTCAGGGACAGCCCCAGGCAGAGGCAGCCAGAGCTCTGCTTGCTGCAGCCTGGCCAGGCCTGGCTCTCTTGCTCAGAGGCCAAAGGCAGCCCAGAGAGGGGCCCTGCTCTGCCCCTCTGCCCCTTCAATCGGGAATCCCTTTCTTTCCCATTTTTTTCCCAATTTTCCCAAAATTTCCAATCCTTGCCCCATTTTTCACTCAAAATTCCCAAATTTTCCCCAAAATTCCCCCAATTTTTGACCCAATTCTCCTCCCAAACTTCCCAAATTTCTCAAAATTTCCATTTTTTTAACCAAATCCCCCCAAATTTCTCACATGGGGGGAGGGGCAGCTCCAGCTCTGGTGCTTCTACTGGGGGGAGGGGAGACAAAACTGACCGAAAATTACCCAAAAAACCCTCAAAAATAACCCCAAAAACCCCAACATTCCCCCCTCCTAAAAAAAAAAATCCAAAAATATCTCAAAAATGACCGAAAATTACAAAAAAAACCCTAATGAATAAAAATTAATTTAAAATGACACAACATTAACCAAAAAAACCCCAAAAATGGCCCAAAATCTCCCAATAATGACCCAAAATTGTCTAAAAATAACAAAAAAAATTGCCCAGAAAATACCCAGAAAAAATTAAAAATTACTCAAAAATGACCCAAAATTACCAAAAAACCCCCCAAATAGATAAAAATAAATTTAAAATGACATAAAATTGCCAAAAAAAACCAACCTAAAATGACCCAAAATTACAAAAAAACCCCCAAATTAATAAAAATTTAAAATGACACAAAATTAAACAAAAACCCGAAAAATGGCTCAAAATTGTCTAAAAATAACAAAATATTACCCAGAAAAAATCAAAATTATCCAAAATTACTCAAAATGACCAAAAAATGACCAAATTTACCTGAAAATGACCAAAAATTGGAAAAAAGTACCTTAAAATAACAAAAAATGAACAAAAAAAGGCTCAGAATAAATAAATATGAATCAAAAATTATCCAAAATAACCTTGACCCCTGAGTGACCCCTTGGTGATCTCTGACCTTCAGGCTCCAGCAGCAGCTCGAGCTCCCCTGGGATCCAAAATCAGCCAAAATTCACTCAAAATATCCTAAAAACATCCCATAATAGTCCCAAAAACTCAGCCAAATTAGTCCCAAAATCCCCCAAAATTTCCCAAAAATTTGTTTAAATTTGTCCCCAAAACTCCCTAAAAATTCTCCCAAGAATTCTCCCAAAATCCCCCAAATTTCCCAAAAATTTCTTAAAAATTTTCCCCAAAATTTCCTAAAAATGACCCAAAATTCTCCCAAAATCCTTCA
Source organism: Erithacus rubecula (assembly GCF_903797595.1). Lineage (NCBI taxonomy): Eukaryota > Metazoa > Chordata > Aves > Passeriformes > Muscicapidae > Erithacus > Erithacus rubecula. The sequence goes on along the minus strand of NW_027636120.1, from coordinate 129,968 downwards.
AATTTTCCCAAAATTTTCTAAAAATTGTCCCCAAAATTCCCAAAAAATTCTCCCAAAATTCCTCAAATTTCCCAAAAAATTCTTAAAAATTGTCCCCAAAATTCCCTAAAAATGACCCAAAATTCTCCAAAAATTCTCCTAAAATCCCTCAAATTTTCCCAAAATTTCCTAAAATTGTCCCCAAAATTCCCTAAAAATTCTCCCAAAACTCTCCCAAAATCCCTCAAATTTTCTAAAAAATTCTTAAAAATTGTCCCCAAAATTCCCTAAAAATGACCCAAAATTCTCCAAAAATTCTCCCAAAATCCCTCAAATTTTCCCAAAATTTCCTAAAATTGTCCCCAAAGTTCCCTAAAAATTCTCCCAAAATTCTCCCAAAATCCCTCAAATTTTCTAAAAATTTCCTAAAAATTGTCCCCAAAATGACCCAAAAATCCCCCAAATTTTCCCAAATTTTCTTAAAAATTGTCCCCAAAATTCCCCAAAAATGACCCAAAATTCCTCAAAATTTTCTCAAAAATCCACCAAAATTCCTTCTAAAAAAAACCTAAAAATGTCCCAAAACCCCCCCAAATTTCCCCAAATTTTGGGGTGTTTCTCACCTCGGGCAGGGCCGGGGGGGGGAGGGGCAGCTCCGGCTCCCGCAGGGTGATGGATTCGGGCGTGGCCACCAGGGGGCGCTCTAAGGAAGTGGGGGAATTTGGGGATTTGGGGGAATTTTGCGAAATTTTGGGAAATTTTAGGGGAATTTGGGGGGAATTTTAGGGGAAAATTGGGGAATTTTTGGTGAAGTTTTGGGGGAATTTTGGGATAATTTTAGGGGAATTTTGGGGGATTTTGGGTGAAGTTTGGGTGAAGTTTTGGGGAAATTTTGGGATAATTTTAGGGGAATTTTGGGGCAAATTTGGGAAATTTTGGGTGAAGGTTTGGGGGAATTTTAGAGGATTTTGAGAGAATTTTAGGGGAATTTTGGGGTAAACTTGGGTGATTTTGGAGGAAGTTTTGGGGGAATTTTGGGGGAAATTTTGGGGATTTTGCGGTGAAGTTTTCAGGGAATTTTGAGTGAAGTTTTAGGGGAATTTTGGGGGAATTTTGGAATAATTTTAGGGTGAATTTTGGGATAATTTTGGGATGAATTTGGGGATTTTTGAGATAATTTCAGGGGGATTTGGGGTAAATTTTGGGGTAAATTTTAGGGGAATTTTTTCGTCCCACCTGCGGGTGTCTCAATTTCCTCAGGGGGTGGCAACAGCTCCTCGACCTGGAAATGGGGAAAAAAACCACAAAAATTTGGAAAAATGGGGAGAAATTGAGAAAAAAAAAAGGGAATTTCAGGGAATTTAAGACAAAATTGGGGGAATTGGGGAAAAAAATGAGAATTTAGGGAAAAAATTGGAGAAAAAATGGGATAAAATTGGGAAAAGATGGGATAAAATTGGGGAAAAAATGGGATAAGAAATGAAACAAAAATGGGATAAAATTGGGGAAAAACTGGGGAAAAATTGGGGAAAAACGAAATAAAATTGGGAAAAAAATGGGATAAAATTGGGATTTTGGTGATTTTTTTGGCATTTTTGGGGAATTTTTGGGCGAATTTTGGAAAGTTTGGAGTGGATCTTGAAGGGATTTTTGGAGAAAATTTGGAGGATTTTGGGAAATTAATTTTGTTGAATATTTGGGAAATTTTTTGAGATTTTTTGATATTTTTTTGGAATTGCCTTAATCTCCACCCAGGGGATTTTTAAGGGATTTTTGGGTGACTTTTTTGGGATTTTTGGGTGTTTTTGGGGGATTTTTTGGGGGGATTTTGTTAAGTTTGGAGTGGATTTTGAAGGGATTTTTGGGGAGAATTTAGAGGATTTTGGGAAATTAATTTTGCTGAATTTTGGGGGATTTTTTGATATTTTTAAAAATTCCCTTCCATCTCCACCCAGGGGATTTTTAAGGGAATTTGGGTGAATTTCTTGGGATTTTTGGGTGATTTTTTGGGAGGATTTTGGAAAGTTTGGAGTGGATTTTGAAGGGATTTTTTGGGGAAAATTAGAGGATTTTGGGAAATTAATTTTGCTGAATTTTGAGGGATTTTTGGGGGTTTTTTTGATATTTTTTTTTAATTTCCTTGATCTCCACCCAGGGGATTTTAAGGGATTTTTGGGTGAATTTTGGGGGGATTTTTTTGAGGATTTTGGGTGAATTTGAGGGGATTTTTGAGAGATTTTTGGGGTGAATTTTGTGAATTTTTGGTACATCCTGGGGGGGGGGGTGACATCGATGTCCAGCAGGGGGCGCTGCACCCGATTCAGCCTCTCCAAAATCACTGAAATATCTTCTGCAAAAATGACCCAAAACCGCCCTAAAATCCACCCAAAAATCAACCATGAAACACTAAAATGTCCCAAAAATGCGAAATCCTGGAAAACAATGGCCCAAAAATGTCCAAAATCCACCAAAATTTCCATTCGAGATCCCATTTTTTTTCCAAAATCCCCCCATAAATCTTCCCAAAATTGCCCCAAACCCCAAAATTTACCCAAAAATCCCTTCCAAAACCCCCAAATTCCTCCCAAAATCCCAAATTCACTCCAAAAATCGCTGCAAAATTGCCCCAAAATCCACCAAAAATCCCTCAAAAACACCCAAAATTTCCCCAAATTTCCTCCCCAAAATCCTCCAAAAATTCTCTCCAAATTCCCCCCAAATTACTCTTAACCCACTCCAAAAACTCTTCAAAATTTCCCCAAATGTCCCCCCAAAATAATTCAACAATCTTGCCAAAATTCCTCCAAATCCACCCCAAAATTTACCTTCAAGACCCCAAAAATTCTTTAAAATATCCCCCAAAATCCCCTCAAAAAAACCCCAAAATTACCCAAAAATTCCATAAAACTCCCAACAATTTCACTCCAAAATCTCCCCAAAAATCCCCTTTAAAAAAACCCTCAAAATCCCAAAGTTCCTCCAAAAAAATCTCCAAAATTGCCTCAAAATCACCCCAAAATTGGCCCAAAATTTTTTCTTCAAGATTCCAAAAACGCCTAAAAATATGCCCCAAAAATTCCAACAAACCCCCTCAAAAATCTCCCCAAATATCCCTCAAAATCACCCAAAAAACCCAAAATTCCACTAAAAAAAACCTCAAAAAGCACAAAATTTCCCCCAAAATTGCCAAAAATTCCCCCCAAAATTACCCAAAAATCCCCCCAAAATTGCTACAAAAATTCCCACCAAAATCCCAAAAATTCCCCCCAAAATCCACTCAAAAATTTCCCCAAAACACCTAAAATACCCTCCAAAAATCCCCCCAAAATCCCTCCAAAATTTCCACTAAAAATTCCCCCAAATCCATCCCAAAAATGTCCCAAAAAATCTCCAAATTCTCCCCAAATATCCCGAAAATCCCAAATCCATCCCCAAAATCCATCCCAAAAATGACCTAAAAAATCTCCAAATTCTCCCCAAAATTTCAAATCCATCACAAAAATTCCCCCCAAAAATCCCCCCAAAACTTTCCCGAAAAATTCTCCAAATTCCCCCAAAAATTCCCCTCCAAAAACCCCAAAATGCCCCGCGCCGGAACCCCTCATTTGTATAACCCCGCCCCTTCATTAGCATAACCCCGCGGGTGGCGCCGCCTACCGAGCAGGTGCTGGCACTGCCTCCTGTAAACTCTCGCGAGACCGAGCTGCAGCATCGCGCCCAAATAGAGTGAGCAGCGAGGGGGCGGGGCCTCCCAACCGCTTCGGCCAATCACGAAAGAAGTCACGTCAGCGCTGGGAGGGGCCAAGGCGTGATTGACGGGGGGGCAAAATAATGCAGGTGAAAGTGGAGGGATTAAAAAAATGGGAATTTGGGGAAAAACAGGGATTTAAAAATTTGGGGATTTTTGTAAAAATGAATTAAAATATGGGGGGAAATTGCATTAAAAATGGGGTAAAATTAGGAAAAAATTGGATTAAAAATTGGGGAAAAATGGGGAAAATTGGGGGAAAATTGGGGGAAATAGGGGAAAAAAATGGAAAAAATTGAAAAAAAATTAAGAAAAAAATTAAGAAAAAAATTAAGAAAACTTTGGGAAAAATGGGATAAAGTTCAGGAAGAAAATGGGAGGAAAAAAAAGGAAAAAAGGAGGAAAAAGGATAAAATTGGTGAAAAATTTGAAAAAAAAATTGGGAAAAAATGGGAAAAATGGGATAAAAATGGAGAATCTGGGGGGTTTTTACAGATTTTTGAGCAGAATTTGGGGTTTTTTGGGGGTAAATGTGGGGGTTTAATATTTGGGGGTGAATTTGGGGGTTTTGGGGTGAATTTGGGGGATTTTGGGCACATCCACCCCCAGGTACTCCCGGCGGAGGAGGCGAGAGTGGCAGGTGGCTGCAAGCCTGAAAAAAAACCCAAAAATCACCCAAAATCCACCCAAAAAATCCCTCCAGATCCCTCTGAAACTCCCCAAAAATCGCCCCAAAATTCAAAATAATGTCCCCAAAAATCCTCCCAAAATTTAAAATAATTTCCCCAAAAATCACCCAAAATTCAAAATAATGTCCCCAAAAATCCCCCCAAAATTCAAAATAATTTCCCCAAAAATTCCCCCAAAATTCAAAATAATTTCCCAAAAAAATTCCCCAAATTTTCCCCCAAACCCATTGCAAAAATCACCCCAAAATTGACCAAAATCAGCCAGAAATGACCCAAATTTCACCTCGAATCTGTCTGGAATTACTCAAAATTCACCAAAAATGAGCTAAAATCCCCCAAAATGATTCAAAATTCACAGAAAAATGATGCAAAATTCACCCAAAATTGTCCTAAAATCAGCTAAAATTGATTTGAAATGACCCAAAATCCGCTTAAAAATGATCCAAAAACCGCTAAAAATGTAAATAAAATGCCCCAAAATCCACCGAAAATGACCCAAAATGAGCTAAAAATGTCACTGAACCAAAATCCTCCCAAAATGACCCAAAATCCGCATAAAAATGACCCAAAATGAGCTAAAAAATGACATAAAACCACCCAAAATCCACTGAAAATCCCCCAAAATCCAAAGAAACGGACACAAAATCCTCCCCAAAAATCCCCTAAAAATCCCCCAAAATTATCCAAAAAATCCCAAAAAATCCCCCAAAAATTCCCCAAAATTTTTCTCCATAAAATCCCCCCAAAATCTCCCCAAAAATCCCCCAAATCCTAAAAAAGCCTCCAAAATCCCAAATTTTGCTCACCAGATGGTCCCGAAGCAGCCCGAGTGTCTCCGCAGCACCTCGGGGTAGTTGAACATGATGGAAACTCGGCCCAGTTAATTAATGAATTAATTAATTATTTGCAAAAGGTTTTTAATTAATTTTGTTAATTTGGAAAAATTCGGGGGGGAGGGATAAAAACGAGGCGGTTTGGGGGAAAAAAAAAAAACCCAAGAAGTGACAATGTGCTCGCAAGTGATAAAAAATAGGAATTTTAATTAATTAATCAATTAAATGGGAATATGAATCAATTAAATATTAATTATCAAAAGGCAATTTTAAAAATTATTTAAAGGAAAAAAAAAGCGAAATTTGCAGCCAAATCCTCCTAAAATTTAATTTGATTTGTTTATGGACGCTTAAACTTAATGCAACAATAAATAAACATGTAATAAATTAAATAAATACTTATTAAATTAAATAAATACTTTATAAATATATTTAATTTAATGGTTAAAACTGGGGATTTTTGACCTTAAAAAAAGGCCGAACCCCCCCGAAAAAATTTAAATAAGATTTGCTAATTCTGAATACATGTTATTAAATATTAATATTAATTTTAATTAAATATTCATAAACTTGACACAATGAGCACAGTATTTAAATTATTTAAAGGCAAAAGAGTGTAAAACGGCCAGAAAATGCCTCAAAAAGCTCCTAAACTTCACCCCAAAATTGAATAAATATTTAATTAAGCATTTAATTAAATAGTTGAATTGAAGAGCAATAAGCTTTAATTAACTTTAAACTTTTGAAGGTTAAAAATCGAGTTTAGCGCTTTAAACATGAAAACCATCTATTAAAGTTCAATCAATAAATTGCAAATAAAAAACATTAAACTGGAGCAAAATTTAATTTAATAAAGGAGACAACACAGATAAATTTGAGGCAAAAATGGGTTTAAAAAACGCGATTTTAGTTATACAATTGCTGTTCCAGCAAAACTTGAAAACCCTCAAAAAAAAAAAGCGGCAGAACGTCACGATTGAAACCAATTAACCAAGCAATTAATTAAGTTACTTAAGGGATTAAATCTGGAAAATATATTAATAATTCCATTTAAAAGAGCTTTAAACCACCCTCCCCCACCGGCCGGGCTTCCCTCTTTAAAACCCAAAGCAGCCTCGAATTTTCCGCCAGAGCACCAATTAGCGCCTTAATTGGGCACCTTAATGGTCACCGCGAACATCCCGCCATTAATTAAGTAAATTGGATTAATTAAATTAAGGAATTAATGACTTAAACGGTGCCCTGACACAGCCAGCCTCAGCTGCCACCACCTCCGGACTGAGCCTCAGGGCGCCTCGCGGCCCCTTTTATCACCTCGGTAGCCCCGCCTCCTTTGCGGCCTTTCAGCCAATCACGATGTCACTCACCTCATACTAGCCCGCCCTTTATCCCGCCCCATTTCCTCCCGCCAGCCAATCAACGCACGGCTACTCAACCAGCAACCAGCTCTGGCCAATCAGAAGGGTGTATAGAAAAAGCGGGAAACGCTCAGCCAATGGGAGAGCCGGGTGCCTCACGGCGCGGGACCAATCAGAGCGCGGCTACCGTGAGGGGAGAAGGAAGGAAAATGGCAGCCGGGGCTGTTTATTGAGGGAATTGGACGGATCCCGGGTGAGATTTGAGGGATTTTGGGGATCCCTGAAGGATTTTCTTGAAGTTTTTGAGCGATTTTGGGGTGATTCCGGGGGGGTCCCTGAGGGATTTTATTGAGGTTTTTGGGGTGATTTTGGGGGGTCCCTGAGGGATTTTATTGAGATTTTTGGGGTGATTTTTCTGGGGTCCCTGAGGCATTTTATGGAGGTTTTTGGGGTGATTTTATGGGGGGTCCCTGAGGAATTTTCTAGAGGTTTTTGGGGTGATTTTGGGTGGTCCGTGACTGAATTTTATTGACGTTTTTGGGGTGATTTCTGGGGGTCTCTGAGGGATTTTATTGAGGTTTTTGAGGGATTTTTTTTGGGGGGGGGTCCCTGAAGGATTTTCTTGAGGTTTTTGGGGTGATTTTGGGGGATACCTGAGTGATTTTATTGAGGGTTGTGGGGGGGTCCCTGAGGGATTTTATTGAAGTTTTTGGGGTGATTTTGGGGGGTCACTGAGTGATTTTATTGAAGTTTTTGGGGTGATTTTGGGGTGGTCCCTGAGGAGTTTTCTTGAGGTTTTTTAGGGGTGTCCCTGAGGGATTTTATTGAGGTTTTGGGGGTGATTTTGGGGGGGTCCTTGAGGGATTTTTTTGAGGGATTTTGGGGGGGTCCCTGAATGATTTTCTTGAGTTTTTTGGGGAGATTTTGGGGGTCCCTGAGGAATTTTCTTGATGTTTTGGGGGGTGATTTTGGGGGGGTCTCTGAGTGATTTTATTGAGTTTTTTGAGGGATTTTGGAGGGGGGGAGTGTCCCTGAGGGATTTTATGGAGGGGTTTTTTTTGTGGGATTTTGGGGGGTCCTTGAGTGATTTTATTTAGGTTTTTGGGGGGTCCCTGAGGGATTTTATTGAGGTTTTTAGGGTGATTTTATGGGGGGTCCCTGAGTGATTATATTGAGGTTTTTGGGGTGATTTTGGGTGGCCCCTGAGGGATTTTATTGAGATTTTTGGGGTGATTTTGCTGGGGTCCCTGAGTGATTTTATTGTGGTGTTTTCGGGGGGTCCCTGAGTGATTTTCTTGATGGTTTTGGGGTGATTTTTGGGGTAGTCCTTGAGGAATTTTCTGGAGGTTTTTTGGGGGTGTCCCTGAGGGATTTTATTGATGTTTTTGGGGTGATTTTGGGGGGTCCCTGAGTGATTTTATTGAGGTTTTGGGGGTGATTTTAGGGGGTCCCTGATTGATTTTATGGAGGGTTTTGGGGTGATTTTATGGGGGTCCCTGAGTGATTTTATTGAGGTTTTTTGGGGTGATTTTATGGGGGTCCCTGAGTGATTTTATTGAGGGTTTTGGGATGATTTTATGGGGGGTCCCTGAGTGATTTTATTGAGCTTTTTGTGGGATTTTGGGGGAGGCCTTGAGTGATTTTATTGAGGTTTTGGGGGTGATTTTAGGGGTTCCCTGAGAGATTTTTTGAGGGATTTTGGGGTGTCCCTGAGGGATTTTTTTGAGGTTTTTGGAGTGATTTTATGGGGGTCCCTGAGTGATTTTATTGAGGTTTTTGAGGGATTTTGAGGTTGTCCTTGAGTGATTTTATTGATGATTTTGGGGTGATTTTTTTAATGATTTGTTAACAAAAAAGGGCAGAAACAAACAACCCAGGTTAAAAAACTCCACCATACAACCAACTACCAGCACAAGAAACACGCTGTGCTCTTGTCACTGACAGTTTCTGTCTCATCCTGGGGATGAACCAGAAGTGGAAAGCGGCTGCATGGACCCCACAGGACAGGTTACACAAGCTGCTGAAGGAGAAGGTGAATCAGGTCAAGCTGCTGAACTCAAAGCCATTCAGCTGGCTCTGGACACTGCTGAAACAGAGAACTGGCCAAAGCTCTACCCTCATACTGAATCATAAATAGTAACCAATGCTCTGTGGAGTTAGCTAGAAAGGTAAAAAAAAAAAAGCCAGCTAACAGCATAAAGGAAAACCAATCTAGACTGCTGATGAGGGGAAAAACATTGCCACTCAGAGAAACTCTCTGTAAAAGTCCATCATGTAGACAGCCACATCCCCAAAAGTCAGGCTAATAAAGAACACTAAAACAAGGAGCAAGTAGATCAAGCTGCAAAAATAGAGATGTCACCAATAAATTTAAATTAGCAACATAAGGGAGAGTTGTTCCTAACTCAATAGACCCATAATGCTTCAAGGCACTAAGGCAAAAAATGCCACCTATAAGTAGGCACAAAACCGAAAAGTAGATTTAACTATAAATTGCATTTCTCAAGTTATCTGTAACTGTAAGACGTGCTAAAATTAAACAGGCCCAGCCCATAAAGCCTCTCTAATATGGGGGGCAGTATTCCAAATATAAGTATAAAGAAGCCCAGCAAATGAACTACATCACACTGCCTCAAACCCCCTAAGGCAAGTGCTACGTGATCACAATTGTAGAAGCCACCACTATAGTTAGAAACCCACCCTGTACCTCACACTACTACTCAAAACACCGTCTGAAGCCTAAAAAAGCAAGTCCTATAAAGACACAGCAGCCCTGAGAGAATCGAGTCAGACAACAGGACCCATTTCAAGAACAGCCTTAGAAACATCTGAGCCAAAAATCGTGATATTGAATAAATATATCATATCCCTTATCATACTCCAGCTGCCAGGAAAGTTGAAGAGTACAACAGACTACTTAAAACTATCCGAAAGGCACTTGGTGGGGGAACCTTCAAAAATTGAGAAATGAATTTAACAAAAGCCACCTAAACAGTCAACACCTGAGAGTCCATCACTCAAGCGAGTCCTGCCCAGTCTGAGCCCTTGCAGGCAGTGGATGGGGATAAAGTCCCTGTAGTGCACATAAAAGGTATTTTAGACTGTTTAGATTAGTCCCACCTCAAGCAAAGGCAAACGCATCCGTAAGATTGTTCTTGCTCAAGAACCTAGTTACACTTGGTAGGTAATGCAGAAAGATAAAGAAACCTGTTGTGAACCACAAAAAAACCTAATCTTAAGCAAGAAATGTGTGTAAACTTTCATTGTATGTATGTATGTATCTATCTATCTGTCTGTCTATCTGTGTAGCTATCTAAATACCTATTTATCTCGCAGAGTTTAAAGAAGGAATTAATTTAGGTATGATGCAGATGGTAATAGAATAAGGAGTGGATAATGCCTTAGGCTGCAATGCAAGATGTAACCAGAAGTGTATATATTCTACCATTATTTGTTAAAACCAGGTGGAGCAGTGCTCCTTATCTCTTCCATGACCTATCCCTCATAACTCCAGGGGGAATATCCTCTGTTAATAGGCCAGCTGTGCTTGGTGGAACAGCTGTTTTTATCTCTTCCAGGACCCATCCTTTGCCCAGGAAGATATCTTCTGTTAATAAGCCATCAAGTCTCACTGCAGGACTGATCAAATTACATCATCCCATTTGAGATGCCCCCTACCCAAGGGGAAGAGTTAAGTATTTCCTACCTAAATAAAACATGAAATTAGAAACATCAGAGAAGCCTTTCTCCACTAAATTCCCAGAAGAACACCAAGCCCATCTTCATCACCACTGGACGTTAGAAAAGAAACTAAACCCTTATCCAAAATCATTGCTTCAACAAAACCTCGTACTCTCGGTTCCTGTCCCTATTCCCGGTTCCGTTCCCGGTCCCCCTCCCGTATTCCCAGTCCCATTCTCGGTCTTGATAGTATTCCTGGCACAGGTCCCCCATGGCACTCTGCACTTGTCCCCGAGCCCTTCCCTGTGTTGGGGCTGCCTGGGGCTTTTCCTGCAGCAGGACCTGGCCTGGCCATGGCCCAGGAAAGGCAGTTCCTGCTGGAGCAGGAGGCTCTGCCTGCAATGGGCTCCAACAGCTCCAACAAGGCTCTGTTTGCAAAGCCCCCAGTGGGAAATGAAGGAGGGGGTCACGCTGCTTTTGGGGTGAATAATGCTGGAACCAGCCCGACTCCTCCATCCCAAAGTTCAACATCCTGAGAGGGAGCTGAAGCTGTGGCAGAGCTGGGAAAATCCCCAGAGAAAGGAACAACCAAGTGCCACCACTGAGAACTTCAGCAGAGCTGCTCAGCTGGCACAGCCTGGGCACATCTGAGTGACAGGGCAGCACCCCAGGCTGGAAAAGCCCCGTCCCAGATTGTAACAGCAGCGTGTCCTGACATTCCCCTCCTTGGGGGGTGTGGGCCTTCCTCCCTGGGCTGGGGACACCCCTCAAGGACACTGCTCCAGGCTGAGCCAAAGTTTTTGGTTTGGGTGAATGATATCAATCTCTACTTAATAACTGGTTTTGCTTTAATAAAACTGCTTCAAAATTGCTTCCTGTCTCACTCTGAGTGTCCCTGAGAGGAGCAGAGACACACAGTTCCACAAGCTCAGGGTTCTCCTTTGATGAGGAATCTGGGATGCAAATGGCCTTCTCAGAAGGATAAAAGCATAAGGAATGGACTAGAAATTATTAGAAAAAACTACCCTTCTTGCAGACAATGTTCACCAAGTCCACAAAGTTCAGCTGCATTTCCCCTTTTTTAGATTCTTTTTGTTGTCTACTCTGGGCGGTCCAGCTTGGTCTAGTGCTTATCATGAACAGATTGTGCTCTTGATTTATACCAGTGCAAGAGATGTAGAATGATCTAAACTGAACACAGAAACAAACTACGGCTGTCAGCCCATTTTCACGGTCTAGGTTACTCTGCAGGTGTCCATGGAGACGCGGGAATGATTATCACACAACTCTCCACTTCCAGCTGGAAGCTCTGGAGATTCTTTCTCTGAGTCCAGTCAGGGTTGCATTCCCTAACAATTCCTGGTACCACCTCCTGTTTTCCAAGCTTGGAACAATCACAATGAAAACCTTACCAATGGCACAACTCCTCAGTCCACAAGGAAAAGAAAGGATAAGTTGTCAAGTTCTCCAAACATTTGTCCTGCTTTGCTGCAGGACTCGTGCTGCACGCACAGTGTGGAAAGCCAAGAGAAGCTGCATTGGTGGCACAGCCTGTGACAGAAGCTCGACCTCATTCTCCATGAAAGGCTCTTGAAAAGAGCAGACAGGACTGTGGAGAAGATTCTTGGAAAACTGAAACAGCTTTCCAGAAGTGAAATGAAAATGGAAAGAAACAATCCGAGATGTTTTCATGTGTTTATTTCTATGCTCCCCTTTTCTAGTGTTTTAGTGTTGCACTGCTTCTCCATGCCATTAAGTCCAAATGGATCTCACCTCTAAGATCAATGACTTGTGAGTCTTAGACACTCTAAAATACCATAAGCTACAAACAGTTTGCCTTGCCCAGGTTTTGCTGGAAAGCAATGCTGGAGATATAAGGGCAGTGCTTGGCTCGGGCAGGAATCCTCCAGCCAGGGAATGAGCTCCGAGAGTGTCTGAGCCTCAGCAGGACCAGTGCACAGCAGGGACCCAGGGGATTCCCGTGTCACCGTGTGGGAGTCAGGACTCGGGGCTTGGCTCAACAGGGCAAAGTTCTCGTTCCGGGACAGACTCAGGGGCTGCCCCCGGGGCGCGCGGGGCTCGGCCATGGGGCGAGTGGGGCGAGCGTGGAACGGACACGCGGACGAGCGAACACACGGACAAACGGCCCCGGGGGTTCAGTTGCGAGAGCAGCAGCGGCAGCAGCGGCAGCAGCAACAGCGGCAGTAGAAGCAGCGAGTCTACAGATCCTCTGGATCTCTTGTTCCTCTCCCTCTCCCGCATTCCCGCACCCTCTTCCCCGGTGTCCCGTTCCCCGACCCTCTGCCTCTCTTCCCTTCTCCCCCTCTTCCCCTTCCGGGCCATGTTCCCAGCCCGCCCCCGGCCCCGGGCGGGGCTGCCCCTGCCCCGTCGCCGTCCCCGCCCCCGGCCCCATCCCCGCCCATCCCGTCGCAGTCCCGCCTCCGCCCAGCTCTGGCTGTACTGGAGGTGGCGCTGCTGGGCGGGCATCATTGCCTGGAGCTGCGGCAGCATCGTCTCCCTTTGGCTCCGCCTGGCCCGAGCCCGGCCCCGGCCCCGGCCCCGGCCCCGACGCGGGGTCCAGTCCCGGCCCCGGCCCCGGCCCCGGCCCCGGCCCCGGCCCCGGCCCCGATCCCGATCCCGATCCCGATCCCGATCCCGATCCCGGTCCCGGCTCCTCCCGGGACCCGCGAAGGACACACGTGGCGCGGCCCCTCCCGCCGCCTCCGCGGCGGCGTCCCCGGCCCGAGCTCCGCTGCTCGGCAGCGCGGCCGCCGGCCCCGAGCCGCCGGGGCCCGGGGCGGGTGGGGATGCCCGGCCCGGGGCGCTCGGGGAGCGCTCGGGGGCCGTGTGTGGCCCCGGGCCGAGCGCTGATGGCTGCATGTCGCCCGCAGGGGAGGCGCAGGAGGCCCTGCAGGAGCGGTACCGGATGGGTTCCCTGCTCGGCAGAGGCGGCTTCGGCAGCGTCTTCTCGGGGACGCGTCTCGCGGACGGCGCCCCGGTGAGTGGCGGGGCCGGCGGCGGGCGGAGGACGGTGGAGGAGGGTGGAGGAGGAGAAAGAGGAGGTAGAGGAGGACTCCAGGGCGTGGCGGAGCGGGCGGCAAGCTGAGCCGGCTGCCGCTTCTTGCTCGCAGGTCGCCATCAAATGCGTGCCACGGGATCGCATCCAGCACTGGGGCGAGCTGGTGAGTGAATGGGGCCAGCGGTAGAAGGCGGGGCGTGCCGGGCGGAGAGGAGCCGGGGCCCGGCAGGGTGGGAGCCGCCGGGAGCCCTGCAGGGAGAGCGGGCGTGGGGTGAGCGGGGGGTGCAGAGCATCCCGGGCTGGCTGAGGAGCCCCAGAGCCCTGGCACGGCCTCAGCCCCGCTGACGGCATCGTGCTCCTCGCGCAGCCCGACGGCGCCCGTGCGCCCCTGGAGATTGTGCTGCTGGACAAGGTGTCGTCTGGGTGTGCTGGTGTCATTCAGCTCCTGGAGTGGGTTGAGCTGCCCAACAGCTTCTTATTGGTGCTGGAGCGTCCGGAGCGGTGCCAGGACCTCTCGGCTGTGCTGGCCGAGCGGAGGTTCCTGCCGGAAGAGGAGGCGCGGGGACTGTTCCGCCAGGTGCTGGACGCCGTGCGGCACTGCACCAGCTGCGGGGTCCTGCACAGGGACATCAAGCCCGAGAACATCCTGCTCGACCTGGCCACCGGGCAGCTGAAATTGATTGACTTTGGCTGTGGCACCTTCCTCCAAGACGCAGCCTACACCCAGTTTGCAGGTGAGCCCTCCCAAGGGATGCTCCTAGGCATCTCATGGCCCAAGCCTGGGTGTAGCCCTCGGACTTCCCCCTGTTGCAGCTGGGATGGGATTAATGCTTGAGACAAGTTGATTTGGGTGGGGGCGTGAGGGGCCCCTGGGCTGGGGCTGGAGCTGGGGCAGGTAGGGCAACAAAAACCCCCGTGGGGGTAGCAGGGAGGGGGAGTCTGACCCCGTGCCCCAGCTGGTTTGCTGTCCAGGCGAGGAAGGGCTTGAACTGCTCTTCTCCCCTCATTTACATTGGCTTATTAACATTTTTGAGGGCCAGCAGGGAATAGAGTGGGTTTTTTTCACCACTGGGTGGGTTTTTCTTTTGTGTGTCATGGTTAGGCCTTCCCAGGGCTTCTGCTGCCCTCTTCCAGCACCAGTGGCTTCTTTCCCAGCCCCAAGTTTGTACACGAGTCCCACGTGCTGGCGAGAGGGCACCGGGTCACACCACGTGCCACTGGGGCAGTCTTTGCATGCCCAGGGATGCTGGGGCCAGGCTCTGGGAGCAGCAGCATCCCCCTGATGAGCTCCATCTGTATTCCATAGGAACTCTGTCCTACAGCCCCCCAGAGTGGATCTACCACCAACGCTACCACGGCGAGGCAGCAACGATCTGGTCCCTGGGCCTCCTGCTGTACCACCTGGTCACAGGGAAGCACCCATTCAGGAGGGGCCAGGAGACGATCTGGGGACGAATCTTGTTCCCACGGCGGCTCTCTCAAGGTGGATGGATCCTCATCTCTGGGCATCTCTGGGAGGGAATACCAGTGCTGGGAGACAGCAGCGGGCTCATGAGCATCCTGCTGTGGCAGCTGCTGAGGGGGGTGGCACAGGTCCTGCTCTCCTGCTCGTCTCCAAACAGAGAATCTATGGGGAAGTTTAGGCACAGCTCTGGGCACACCCAGCATGGCCTGGGCATGAGAATGGGGGGGGGCAACTTCTCCAACTGACTGGCGATTTCTGCTTTCTCTCTTCAGAGTGCCAAGATATTATTAAGAGGTGTTTGTCCATGCAACCCTTGGACAGGCCATCCTTACAAGACCTTTTCCACCATCCTTGGCTGCAGGGCGTTCGTCTGCCCTAGAAGATGGGAGAGATGCACGTTGCACAGTTGCATCCAGAGGCCTGGCAAGTAACAGCTCCACACATCTCTTGGGAATCAGTGGCAGTCCAAACCAGCCTGCCTTTACCTCTGAGCAGGGGTCATCAGAAGGGAACACACAGCTCTTGGGCTGGAGCTGAGCTGGAGACCTGGGGTGGCAAGCACTGGTGGCCACCTTCCCACCTAGTTTTGCTTATTTGGTCCACCAAGGGCTGGGGCCCTGGGCAGAACACTGACAGCCTGGTCTGGCCCCCAGGACAAGAGAAGGAGTCCCTGGAGAAGCTGTACCAGGTGGGGCTGCTGCTGGAGACACCAAGGACAACCTCAAGGACAACAATCTCTTCCTCAACCTGGCCAGCTGAAGATGATGGACTTTGATTCTGGCACCTTCCTCAGAGACACACTCTGCACCCCGTTTGCAAGTGAGTTCACAGCCAGGGGGAAGCTGCCAGATCTGGGCATGGCACAGCCTGGCCAGGCACCAAAGGCTCCCCCTCTTACTGGGGTGGATGCCACAAAGTCTTCAGTAGGCTGCCAAGCTGCTTTTTGGCTCTGGGCAGCTGCTGAGGGGCTGGGTGTGCCATGGTGGCTGCAGGCTGGGCACACGTGCTGCCCTCCTGCTCTGCTCCCAGGGGCAGCAGTGACTGGGAGGTTTGTGCCCAGCTCTGGGCACAGCCAGCACGGCCTGGGCACTGCGGGGTCGGGACAAGGGGGACAGGAGCCTTCGGCTGACGGGCGGGTTCTGGTTTCTCTCCTTGCAGCCGGGCTCTGCGGATGCTGAGGCAGCTCTGGGCTGTGCCAGGGCTCTGCTGGGCTCAGCCCTGGGCACAGGGCTCTGCCCTCACAGGGCTCTGACAGCTTTGCACCAGACGAGCCCGTTCCGAGCGCACCGCCTGAGCTTTCTGCTTTGCAGGTGAGTGAGACGCTCCTGCAGGCCAAGGGTTTGCTGTTAGGGACACACACCCAATGGGCAAGAACCCACACTCTCCACGGTGCCAGCTGAACCTCTGGATTTCCACAGGATGTCCCACTCTTCATTCTTTTTTGGCTGGAATTGTGCAGTTGCACTTTCTTCTTCCTCTAGAAGTGCCACGAGTGGGCAAAACCTGGCGAGGGGCCGTGTTCCTAAGGCAGTGCAGCCTGGAGCTGATGGAAGGAGAATTTCCGTTCTGCACTCCCAAACCAAGCAAAAAGCTGTAAGTGGGACTTTCCATCTTTAAGAAGCCCCTGACAGTTTCAAAGGGAATGTGCAGCTCTTTCACAGGGTGAGAAGGAAGAGCATCTCCTAAAGGATTTGGGCAGTGACAGAGTTTAGATTGCCAGTCTTGCCAGGAGCTGGCAGGGCACAAAACAATTTCTTCTTGCTTCACTCCAATTCCACCACAATTTAAAATAACTATATTGGAAATAAACCTCAAAATCTTTTTAAAAAAGGTTACTGAGGCCAGTAAAATGGATCAATGTCATCAACTCATTTACAAAGTAAATAACTGAGTTTTCTGCTGCCAAAGATCAGTTATTAAACTGAATTAAAAGTTACGGAAGATTTTTCACTGCAAACTTGGGGTTTTTTTTTATCTTTCACATTTTATAGAGGTTTCTTCTTTTCTTTTTCTTTTTCTTTTGTTTAAAACAGAAAACATGCCATAAAATAGGAGTGTCTTCTGTTCCTGGTTCCCGTGTGGAGCAGCTCCTTCCCGCTGGCTGAGCTGTTCAGGCAGAGCAGTCTCTGGAAGAGACTCGCAGGCTCCCTGTTTGCTGTGCTGCCCCACTTGTGCCCAGCCAGCTTTTTTTTTTTTTTTTAATTCTTTGCACTTTTGCGTTATATAAATTACTCTGTTCCTTAAGTTGGTGTCCGTGTCTTCGGTGCTGACCTTGCCCATTGGCAAAGCAGATATTGTGGGCCCCATAGAACCAAAGATGCCTTGTGACACTGTGGGGCCTGGTGTGACGAGGAGACCATTGTGAGACTGTGGGGCTCCATGGAACCATGGGGACCATTCTGACACTGCAGAGACTTACATTACCTAGGGTTCCTTCTTTTCCTCTCCCTGTCCTTGCCCCAGCCCAACAGTGCAGGTGACATAGTCATGGTTACCTTCTGTAGCAACAACTGGAGGCACGGCTGGTCAGGGACAGCCACTCTGTGTCTGGAATGCTCAGCAGATCCTCAGCTTGGGCATTTCCTGCAGCCCCCGGGCCAGCCCCGCTGCCCAGCACAGCATCAGAGTTGGCCCCAGGGTTCCTCAGGCAGCTGCTGCTGCCCCAGGGACAGGGCAGCCTCTTTCCAGGGCTTCTCTGCATCCCAGGGGCTCCTGCTCTGCTCCTGGCACATGCCAGCTGCCCACAGAGCCTGTGCCAGGGGAACACGTCTGTGCTGGCCTGAGCAGCCACTGCTGCAGCCCCTGCCCTGCTCCCAGAGCCCGAGCTGGGGCTGCTGCTCTGCAGAGCACGGGGGCTGTGCTGCCCGGGGCCCTGGGCTGCCTCTGCTGGGCTCTGCTGCTCAGCCTGGGACACAGAGGCAGCTGATGGTGCTCCCTGCACTGACCCCCTCCCACACAGGCTCTGCTGGGGCTGTGGAGGGGCTCAGAGGAGCCTGCCTTGTTCCAGGGCTGCCAGATGCCCTTGGGGCTGCCCTGCATTCTCCTGGGGAAGGTCCCTGAAGCTCAAAGCAGTCAGTGCCCAGACTCCTCTCCCTGTGCCTGCTGTGTCCCTGGGGCTGCAGAGCTCTCCTGGGTCACAG
Organism: Erithacus rubecula; assembly: GCF_903797595.1. Taxonomy (NCBI): domain Eukaryota; kingdom Metazoa; phylum Chordata; class Aves; order Passeriformes; family Muscicapidae; genus Erithacus; species Erithacus rubecula. The sequence goes on along the minus strand of NW_027636120.1, from coordinate 112,056 downwards.
CAGACATTCAGTCCTTGGTCTCTGGGTGACCCCACACTGGACAGGATTTTGCTTCAGGGCTCCATTTGCTGCTGACCTGATGGGATGGGCTGTCCCTGCAGATCCTCTGTGCTCTCCTGGCAGGCTCTGATTTCCTACAGGAAAGCGCTCACCTGCCACCAGAGCCATCACAGTTTCAGAGTCCCAGGCAGGTGACTTGGAGGGCATTTGTCACTTCCATGGCCACTGACCACTAACACAAAACACAAACATCTGACCCTGCCTTCAGTCCCTGAAGTACCACAGTGGAACCCTGATCTCATGGCACTGACTCCAGGGACAAACAAGCAATGCAGTGAGACTCTGCAAAACCCATTCCTTGGGCTTCTCCTGGAGACTAGCTTAGTAAAAAGACCTCAGCCTTTGGGCACTGCACTGAGCAAATCCCCTTTGCTGGTGGAACTGCTGTGCTGCAGCCTGGCTGTGTCCCAGTCATGCCCATGGCCTGTCCCTGCCTGTGGTCACACCACAGATACACTGCAATACAGGGACTGAGCTGCCAGAGCACTCAGGTCTTGGACAAGGACAATAAAATTGTCCTTGTCATCTCCTCAGGGGTGGAGATGGAGAAAGTATAGCCCTCAAAAGACCCAAGTGCTGCTGCTCTCTGGCAGTGCTGCTGTGCTGGGACTCTTTTTCTCTTGACCTCTGCACACAGACACTGCCCCTGCAGCTGAAGGAGAGGTAAGAGAGGGAAGATTTTTGACAAATACATCTCTGCAAGAACATTCACTTTATTTAAGTACGCACAGAGCATGATTCCTAATTTACACAATCTGTGAGTAAAGAGGTAGACCATGAACTCAGTATGTGAAGATGACTCCATTTTCAGTGTGAAAATGATTACAAGGAAAAACTAGAAAACCCTGTTGTCCCTCTCCCCCCGCCCCACCCCCACCTTCATAGCACTATTAAAGGCTTTAGAAGGCACGCTTGGCATGTAATGTGTTACATTAAATGCTCTGAAGAGGAAAATACCTTTTTTAAGGTACTTTGGAATTTCCTTTCCACACTGAGTGTCTGAGAGGTTTTTGTGTAATCCTGGCCTCCAATTCTCTCCTCCAAGGAGTCCATGAGGAGCCTGTGCTGGGGATGAACCTCAGTGGGATCCATTAATGCTTTGAGACACTTTGGGTTTTCCTCTGATTTTGACTCCTGGAAAGGTTTGTGCAATCTCCTCTCCGGCCCTGAGGTTCCAGGGCTCAGCACCAAATGCACCACAGGGCTCACTGGGATCAAGCAAGTCCTGACCAACATAGGTCTGCCTTGATTTCCCTCTGCTCTGGTGCAGTTCATTAGGAAGTTCTTTTTTGTTAGTTATGGAGAAATATTTCAAAGGGCTTCTAATAAATCCACATTCCTATTTTAATGGATATCTTTCTCTCTTTAGAGCAGAGGTGATTGCAGTGACTGATACTGATCCACGGTCTCTCCTAAGGAGGTCTGGTCAGGTCAGAGAAGCTGTGCCTTGAGTTCTTGGAGAACTGGCTGCACACAATCAAAGAGGGGTCTTTCTTCTTTTATTTTAGCAATCTAAACTCCAGTTTCCCCAGTGAAAACAGACACCTTCCTCAAGTGTGTACAAAGTCCAAGGTGTCACCAAGGAGGTTCCCCTTCCCCAAGGCATAACTGTGAAAAATGAGGTTCACTTTCCTGGTAAATTTTAAAAGGCTTAATTTAAAACAAACAAACAAAAAAACTCCCCAAACCAGTAGGAGACAAAGACAATAAAGCAAAGGGTTAATAAGGCTGGGTTCTGGGCATTCAGCCAAGAGTACACACTAATTCAGAAAACACTTCTTTCAATGCATCAGCATGTTGCATATTCATAGACTCTCATGCATTATTCAAAAACATTCCTTTTGAGCTCCCCCAGCCTGCCCATTCCTTCCATCCTGTAAATCAACATTCTTTATTTCTCTTTGTGGTTTTGTCTTGTTGTGGATGATCAATACATTTCTTCCCTGGGGGTCTTTGTGTCACTGCTATCTTCATCAGGGTAGGATAATCCAAGAACCTTAAGGATTTCCTGATTATCTTTTAACATACTTTGAGTTAGTTACATAACAAAAGCTTTTTATATCACTATGCTATAGTCCAAGAAAAAATATATTTATCACACTGCTATTTCTAAGTTTTGTTAATAGCAGAACTAAAAGGAACTATATTCATACAGCAAAGTTTTCCAACATTATACATATAGAATTAATTTTAATATTTATAAAAGCCAATAATATAGTATGTACTTATAACAATATCCTCCCTCTTTCTTTTTATAAATCATTTGGCTTGAGCAATAATCCTTGTTTTCTAGCCTCCATTATTCACTACTTTTTTCTTAAATATTTTTTCCTTCTTTTAAGAGGTCTTCTATATTATTTTGTTTCTTTAGTACCATGATCTTTTGTGCCATTCCAGATATAGTCAATTTTGGATTTATAGGCCTTGTTACCACTTGCATGCCTTGGACTACACTGGTGTTCAGTCAAAACAGGTAATCAAACAAGGAAGAAATATCAGACCAGCTGTAGCAGATGAAAGGAAGAAGCCTAGCTTATTCCACCACTCTATTCCCAATATGTTATCCCACCAGCTAGTTTTTAGCATTGATTCACATTTTTGTACCGGTACGTGAGTTATTTTTCTGACATCATATGTAGGATGGGATCCCCATTGTCATCTATTTTTAAAGAACAATCTGATGTAATTAATTTCCCGCAGACCCCTCCTTCTTCAGCTAACAAATAGTCTAAAGCCAGCCTATTCTATTGGGGTTCGATATCCCCAACTCCCATCTTGTGCCCAGGCAGCTGGGTGATATTTTTCCAATATAGGTTCAGAGGGCCATTCTGCATCTCCCCATTTTTAAAATCCTCCAATCAAATCCCTTTTCTTTCATTTTAGATCCTCATAAACTGGTATTCCCAATTGATCTCCATGTGGTCCTGGCAAAAGAAAAACTTCTAGCTGCATAATTCCCAGAGTACCGTACCATAATTCCCTTTCCACTGGGAGAGGAGGTCAGGATATGCTCTTTTTCCACATAGCCAAAATAAGCTATCTGGTGCTTTCCAATAACCTGGCCCAGAGCCAGAGGTGATCCCTTGCCAAGGCTGTGCCGTGGCACCTGCCCTGTGCCACGCTGGCTGCTCAGGCACCGCGGGACCAGCAGCAAACCCCAGTGCCAGGAGCAAAGGCCGGGTCAGCCAGACAGAAAGGGTCAGGGCTGGGCACTGTTTCCATGGCAGGCACTGCAACACCACACCTGGGTCTCCTGTCCCGGCAATGGCCATGGAAACCCCTGGTAGGGCTTGATGGCACCGGCACTGGCACTGAGACACTGCTGGGCCGAGGGCCATGGCAGCCACCCCTGGGCTACACCGGAACCAGGATTGCCATGGCAAACAGCAAAAAGCCCCGTTGCTACTGTCCAGTGCCACCACAACCTGCAGGAGACACTTTGCTGAGGTCGGATCCGTGGCTATCAACCTTTTTCCTGCCGTGGTGGGGGACTGTCACGGTCACTCGCACTCAGGGCCCGTGGCCGGGCAGGGCTCCCATGGACACAGGCACTGAGCCTGTGCCAGAGTCGGCTGCCATGGCAACCATCCCAAAGGCCATGGCCAGGGCTGGGGGCATGGAAAGGAACCCGTGGAGCCGAGGCCATGGTGGATGGCTAAGAACAATGGTTTGGGCTGGGGCAGAGGGAATTTCCTTCTGGGGCTGTGTTTGGGCTGCTTCTGAGCACAGGGCTGAGCACACAGAGATGGTTTTGCTCTTGCTGAGCTCGCACAGAGCCAAGGCCTTTCCTGCCCCTCATGCAGCCATGCTGGGGAAGGGCTGGTGGTGCAGCAGAGGCTGGGAGGGGACACAGCCAGGACAGGTGACCCCAACTGACCCTGGGGATATTCCAGACCAAAGGACATCATGATCAGTATATAAAGTGGGGGAACAAGGAGGAAGGGAGAATTTTAGAGTGATATTTTTTGTTTTCCTAGGATGAGGCCCTGTTTTGCTAGTAGACAAGTTCAGCACCGAAGACACAGACACCGACTTAAGGAACAGAGTAATTTATATAATGCAAAAGTGCAAAGAATTACAAAAGGAGAAGCTCAGCAATGCACCCAATCCTCACTACCAAAGATTGCCTGTAGTGATTAAGAGACAGCACCAGTTACCCTCAGGCTTTGCCATCCCCCAGGTGCACACATCAGCTGGGGGAAGCTGTCACAGCCAAGGGCTGCAGAGCCACCCCAGACACTGGGAGTCCCTGTAGGTGCACCCACCTTTGCAGGCCACGAGGCTCCAACCTCGCTGTGAGAGGGCCCAGCTTCTACACTGATAAACAAACAAGCTGACATTACTTCTAGTGAGGGAACACCTGTGTAACATATGATATAATGTAATTGGTGTAAAGTTGTAAAATAATGTAGAATAAGCAATGCTCGTATGAATAAAATAATAAAAACTCAGAAACCAAAAAGAGGGCCATGGACGAAAAGGACACAAATTGCTTCATCACAGCATTGTAACATCCAACAAAAGCAGGACAACCCAGATTAACAAGTAAATAGCCGTGGCCACAGCAGAGATGGCTCTTTCAGGAACTGTCCAGGGAACACCCAGATGATGAGTAGCCAGCAAGCACCCACGATTAAGATAATCAGAGCCATCAGGAAAAAAACATCTGAATGTCAGCTTCCCATAAACCAAGACCTGCAAGATAGATCTCAATACCATCTTCCCATAAACCAGAACCAGCCTTCATCAGAATTCATCGTCTCCCAGAATATGGTTTTGTCCAGCTCAATGCAGTGAAAGAAAACCACGTGAATATGCTGAACGAGGAAAGGAGACAAAGACCTCTGCTCCAGGCTAGGAAAGACTGTATGAAAACTGGACTGACCAAGGTGGATTTGTGAACATTGGGGGATCAGAGGGTGTACACCCAGCGCCGATCCCGGGCTCGGCATTGTCCCTCACGATTGTGGCTGTCAGGGAGCGTATCCCAGTCACAAAATAAATTATCGTTTATTTTTGATTATACTCAATTCGGCTGAATCTCTTTATTATCTATAACACCTGGTTTCATTCTCAATTTGGTTTCTCCCAAAGCCTGGCCAGGCCTCACGGAGGAACCAAGGGAGGTGACTTTGACCATACACGCCCGAACAAAGCCAGATGTGGCCTTGTCTGGTTTCTAAATACAGGAAGATAAATCCATGTTTCACCAATGCACATATACAGAGATCATATTGCTAACAAAGCTTCAGTAATGAGCTGATACAAATATAACATTTGGTTGGAAGGTTCATCTAGAGTTCAGCTTTGGCTCAGGGCTACCTCTCTCAGGGCCTGGTGTTCAGGCCTCAGTACTTCACTCAGTGCTTTGACCAAGAGATGAACTACAAACTTCATAGCAATTATTACCATAATAGAACCTTACATTTAGGTATTAGGCATAAAGGCATATGTTCTTGTACTTGTTCTTCAGTTAAGTGCTGTTCAAGTTCATTACTCAGAGCTGTTAGCATTCCTTTAAATTCGCATTCCTTTTAAAACATGCCAGATTGGTTGCTATTCTGTATGCTCTTCATCAAATCCCCCCTTTTTCCTTGAGACTGTGTCTCAATACTCCGTTTCCCAGCACAAAGTGTCACAACAACTCTAACATGGAACCATAACACACCAAGTGCTCACACTGCAATGATTACAGTGACTGCAACAAACTCATTTCACAGCAGCCTCCAATTCGGAAGCCAATCCCACCATGAAGAATTTTCTTCTTTCTGCCACTCCTCTGCTGCTCCTTTCTATCGAGGTGATGCCTGACTGGACTTCAAACACAGCACTGATAGACATTCCTGCAACATTCCTCCCCTAGAACAGCACAGGCTCCTCCCTGGCCAGCAAGCAGAGAATCCAAGGCCATGTGGTTCTGTAGAGCTCCAATTTGTGTTTGTTGGAGTCCAGAGGAGGTCCTAATGGATATTTTAATAGCATCACTTTTTACTTCTTCTAATAATCGATTAAGCTCATTAATGTAAACTCCACAGGATGAGGTAGTGCACGTGGGGCACAGGGTGAGCCTGAATCTTTGGCTTTCTGAAATCAAAGGCACCCCTTGGGTGGAAAATGTTCTCTTGGCCCCAACTCTTCCTAGTGCCTGTTGCCAAAGTGCCCTCAAGGGAGGCATCAATATTGCTCGAAACAGGACCCAAACCACCCTTGAAGAAGTCATTTATAGGCAGTCTCCACACACCCAGTAGCTCCCATTCCCAGCACCAAAGGTCTGATTTCCTATTTCCCACTGGGGGCTGCTGATGGATCCAGGGCTCCTCCCTGTGCTCCTGTGGTATCCCCAGTGCCTTTGGGCCAGAGGAGTTTCATTATAGCCCTGCAGCTGGGAGTGCTGTGACACTGACCCTGACCAGCTCCAGCACCCCAAGTTCTATTGACATTGGAAGTGATGGTAAAGCACAGAAATCCTTTCACATTGTGGCCTCTAACTGTAACAGGGTTTGGTTTCTCCTGAAGGGAAATATTAGTGAATCCTATGAAACTCCTAATGTATTCCTTTGTTCCACAGCACAGCTTCCTGTAACCGTCCCTGCACTGGCTCCGTGAGGAGTCAGAACCCACTGACAGAGTTCTGACCACCCCACAGGGTGGGCCCTCCAACAAAACCCCATTCCTCCCAACATCAGTTGAGAACGTTTCTAGCCATTAGTTACATTGAGTGTTTTGGTTGCTTTGATCTTTAAATTTTCATAAGAATTTCATGACTAATTCCTTGGTCAAACTCTAGAGGTGTTTCTGGCAAACAAAGATTCTGGCTGACTCTCAAGATGCAATTTACAGACATAAGCAGTACTTTAGCAACAAGGTTATTCATTCTTTATCCTCAATCTCATTCGGGTTAGGAGCAATAATTCTGTTGTCCATGGAGCTGGCACCTTTTTAATTCCAGAATAATGCCTCCAAGGTCCTTTGCTGTTCAGCTTTACTGCACTGTCTGTGGGTGACAAGGCTTGGCCCCTTCCTTGGGGTCCTTTCCCCTCCGGCTGGAGAGCTGCCAGCTCCCAGTCCTTGAGGGCACCCAGGTTCCTGGTTGGAATTTGTGTGGAAATCCCTCAGTGTCACATCAGCCTTCACATGGAGCATTCCATGGATTCAGAGCATTTTCCAAAGGGGCCGCTGGGGCAAACAGGGAGATTTGGTCAGGCAGAATCTGTAAAACAACATCCCGTAACATCCACTTGTTCGGGCACAGAACACTTGGCTGCAGGGACATATTCCCATCATTCCTGCCCAGGTTTCAGGACTCAAACAGTGCTGTCTTTCCCCAGAGCTCTTCCTTCAGCTGGCTCAGGAGGGCCATTTGGCCACTGGACCCACACTCTGGCTCTGTTATTATAGGTCTGGTGGACCCAAACCCTTTATCTCCACGAACAGCAATGATTTGAGGTGGATGTCCATTTTTCACAGTTGTTTTAAAAACCTGAATATCAATAATTGTGCTACCCTTCCACAATTGAATATGGGGTTGAGCAATCCATTTGTTCACTACTGTTTAACAGAATTACTTTAATTGCTCTTTGATAATCTGCACCAATTACTCCTCCCATGACATGGACACTTTTCAAGCTTTACTAGGCAGTCATCAAACCAAAGTGTCCTGGAGAATCTGAATTCCTTTTCCGGTATTGATAACTCTCATTTGCTTCTGATTTAGCATAATTAATTCTAATGCATAAAGGTCCAGCCCTGCAGCCTCTGGGGTGGCCCTATCTGGGGCAATCACCCTCAGAATAATTTTGCAGGAAGTCCAAGTGTCACTCTCCATGGTTGTATTTGCAAATTGGGTGCAACCATGCACATCCAGGGGGTTTCCATTCCTCCAGTGGGGCAGTTGTTAGGGGTATGGAGCACTTCTGTGAGATGGGTTTTTCATTCTGACAGGTTCCCATCTCCTCACTTTTTCAACTGCTCTTCTAACAACCTCTTCATCTGTTCAATCAATGCTGCAGCTTGTGGGTAGTCTAGTATATGAAAAACTCAGAAGTCTTACTCACTTGCTTTTTCACAAGAGCAGACAAAGCATTTGCATCCTTGTGTCATAAAAACAGCCAATTTCATCCTCTCCTCTTTCATTCATTGTATACAATCTCACAGAGTTTGTCAGTGATGTTCAGATTCCTGGCCAGTCACTTTCTATATGGTCTTTAGTGTTACATCCCTGAGCAGCCAAAGCTGACTAATTAGTAATTTGGACCATTATTCTACAATGTTATATATACATATAAATATATATATACAATTTATTATTTTATATATATGTGTATAATTATTTGTTATATTATGGTGTTTCAACCTCAGCCCACTCCAGAGCCAGCAAATTCTAGGGAAGGTCTTCCCTATATCTGGGAATTTCACGCCGGACTGATTCCTTACATTTACATTTTAAAAGTAACATTTTGTGGTTATCTGGCCAGACTACACCAACTTTGTTTTACCAGTGGGTAGGATCAGCAGCAGAGACAAGACTCGAAGTTCAGGAATCAGTGTCATTTACTGTAGTTTGAAGCAGCAAAGAATCACAAAAGGAGAAGCTCAGCAACGCACCCAACCATCACTGCCAAAGATTGCCTGCAGTGATTAAGAAAAAGATAGCACCAGTTACCATTAAACTTCACCATCCCCCAGGTGCACACATCAGCTGGGGGAAGCTGTCACAGCCAAGGACTGCAGAGCCACTAATGTAAAACAATACCATCTTCCCTCTGGTGCCAAAGAAGGGATTGAACCAGACCCTCTTACAGCAGCAGTCCCAAATTTAGCTGAATTAATAACTTCAATTCAAGAAAAGGCTCACCCAATTATGGCAACTATTGATGTTAAAGATACGTTTTTCAAGATAACAATACAGGTAGAAGATAGGGGCTGTTTTGCTTTCATTTGGGAAGGTCAGCAATACACCTTCACTAGGCTTCCCCAAGGTTATGAACACACCCCCACTTTGGCCCATCACGCTTTAGCTCAAGAACTAGGAAAGATACCCACACCTGACAACGTAGCTGTTTATCAGTACATTGATAATATTCTTGTGGGAGGAAATTAAATGGAAGTAGTGAGAGACACCCAACAGAAAATAATCTCCTATTTACAAAGCCTTGATTTATAAATCCCCTCAGAGAAAATTCAGAAACCCTCTCAGGAAGTGAGGTTTTTGGGAATTTGGTAGAAAGGAGGTATGACGTGTGTTCCACCTGATACACTAACTTCTTTAGATCAGATTAAAATGCCTGAATCCAGGAAAGATCTCCAACAAGCTCTTGAATTATTAGTGTTCTGGAGAAAACACATTCCAGATTTTTCAATGATTGCTAGACCTTTTTATGATTTGCTGAGAAAAGGGGTAAAATGGGATTGGACTCCTTCACAGGAGGAAGCACTGCAATTGCTGATTGAATTGCCTGTTGAAGCTGGAGCTCATCAGGCTCAGGGCCCTCTTCACCCCACAGATCCTCTCCAGGTAGAATGGGAGTTTGCCATCTCAGGGTTGTCAGTACACATATGGCTATGGGGCCCAGAAGGCCCTACAAGGCCTGTAGGTTTTTATTCCCATGGCTTTAAAGATGATGAAAAAGATACACTACCTGAGAAAAGGGGCTGTTTGTGGTTAACTTAGCTCTCATAGAAGTTGAAAAAATTGCAGAAAAAACAACCTATTGTATTGAGAGGCCCTTTCAAAATTATTAAGATTGTCACTACTGGAACCCCCCCTCCTGATGGGGTGGCTCAGTGAGCCACAGTTAGGAAGTGGTATGCCCAGATTGAACATTACTGTAACATCTTCTCAATAACAGAAGGAGCTGTAAAATATTTGGCAATACAAGAAACTGAGAGCTTGGCTAGCAACCAAGACAAATCAGCCTCGGTTATTTAAGTTGCCCCTCCTTTCTCCCCCAAACAATCAACAAATTCTTGGTTCACTGATGCTTCTGCCAGGAGAGTAAGTTGTGGAAATACAGGGCAGTAGTCCTCCACACTTCCTCCAGTGAACAAATTATTACTGAGGGAAAAGGCAGCGCTCAAGCTGGTGAGCTAATAGCTGTTTGGAGTGTTTTCCAATGTGAGACGCAGAATACCTCTCTTGTTTGCATTTACACTGACTCCTATGTTGTGTTTAAGGGATGTACACAGTGGCTTCCTTTTTGGCAACAAAGTGATTGGGAAGTTAACAGAATTTCAGTATGACAAAAGGAAAACTGGCAGGGAATACTAATATTGCAAGTCGAGGTAATGTTACTGTGGGGTGGGTAGCTTCTCACCAGACAGATGGTAATCCAGCTGCAGAGTGGAATAATGCAGTTGATGAATTAGCTAGACTAAGTCACCTTCAGAAGGAATAAGTTACAGAGGACTGGGAGCACCTATTAGAATGGCTGCATGTAAAAAGACAGCACACAGGTGTAAAATTTGTACAAAGAAACCCTCGCTTGTGGTTGGCCTGTCACTAGGGAAATGTGTAAAACATGCATATCAGCCTGTGAGCAGTGTTGCAAACAGCTAGAAAGGCATCCTTTGGAAGATGATCCTCTGCATTTAAGAAAGGGTAAAGGCTTATGGGATGCGTGACAGATAGATTATATCGGTCCCTTTAGAAAGCCAGATGGGAAACATTTTGTGCTGCTGGGAGTGCAGATTATATCTGGGTTAGTCCAAGATGAAGCTTTTAAAAGAGCTACAGGAGATAATACTGTTAAAGCATTGCAAGAGTGGCTTGGGACTTTCCCAAAACCATAGGAAATTCAATTTGATAATGGGTCCCACTTCACTGCTAAAGTAGTACAGGATTGGGCAAAGGATGAAGGAATAAAATGGGCTTTTCATACCCCTTACTACCCCCAAGCTAACGGAATTGTAGAAAGGACCAATGGTCTCCTTAAACGACTCCTTAAACCACAGGAGGCTGTCTGGGATCTGCAGTTATGGAAAGCTATAAAAGGTATAAATGAAACATGGGGAGTAAACAGGTATCCCAAAATAACTGCCTTTTGTCCAAAAGCCCCATGCATAATTCCTGCACTATGGAGACCGAATGATCCCAAGAATCTGGCACACTACCCTGGGCAACCTGTTCTAGTGGATCTCCCTGCTGTAAGGGAAGTACCACTAGTGCTGAAAACACCCTTGAATAAATATACATGGGTAGCCACCAGTGCTCTGGGAAAGGAATTTCAGATAAGCACATGTTGGATAGTGGATAATTGGATCATTTTAATCTCCTGCCTATTGGTGGCAGACTCTGTTGTGTTTACTTTCATAGAAAGAATGCTGAGGGACATGACAACCAGATAACCCGTGGCTACCACAACTGGAGATCTAACCAAATTACAACAACCACTGCAGTCAGCCTTAACAACCTTAGCAACCCCACAGTGGTTGTTATCAAACATATTACCAAATTGGGAAAAGTAAATGTGAATGACCACAAATTGACAATTGATGCACTCGGTGCTACGCAAAATAACATCTCTTTAGCCTTCAGCTGTACCCAGGCTCAATTGTGGATGCTGTCAGTTGCTGCCTCAATTATAAGAGAAGGCGAACAAAACACTTTTCCTACTGAAGTTCGAAGAATAATCTTGGGATAGTGCCACTGATTTTGAAAGATAATTCCAATCTTAATGGAACTTGATAAATTTTACCTATGACCACAGCACAAAGACAGCCACAGTCTTTGTACTGAGGATACGTAATGCTTCAGTGCATTCAACATTTCCTATCATTGCATCAGGGCTGAATCATGATGGAGCTATTCTTTATCCTTTTGAGAATACAGAATGGGCTCGTCAAATTGGTGAGAAGTGGCAAACTGTTATCTGGAAAATTGTATTGTACAGGAATAACAAGGGTTTATCTGTGAAAGTGATGCAATCAGAGCTCAAGATATTTGCTTAGACACAGAACAAAATGTTTGTAACTTTGAAATTCATCTAAACGAGATTCCTGAAACAGTACTGGTGCATATGGGCAATGGGTGTGCATGCTTAAAGAACTGCTTGTGATAGTGTTTTCATAGAAGATTTGGTAATGAGTACTAAAAATCATTCAAATTTTTGTCTGTAACTTTGCTAAAATTGCAGGATGTGATTTTTCTTTTGTAGCCCCTCTCATCACCTTCTACAGTCCAATTACACACTGATCCACCACCTATTGCCTACTTCCATTGGGATGAACCTCACTCTGATAAAGCAATTGTTGCTTCACCAAGATTTAGTTGAAATATTGGAAATGATTAAGAAAACGGACAAAAACCCCTTAATTATGGTTCATCAAAATATAAAAGAAATACACTGTGCTCTGGAAAGAGTAAAGAGAGATGCTGAACACAGGTGGTAGGATACTCTTTTTGGGTGGTCATCTACTGCTACAGGTGTCCTGAACAAATTGTGTCATCCCATAATTGTTCTCTTGATTTTGGTTTTGATTGGTTTTGTTTTATCAGCAATCTTTTACATCATGAAGTGGAGAATGATGAAATGGTTAACAAACCCCTTGGAAAGGGCAGAGCCATCCCAGAGGGTCCTGAGCACTTGGGAAGGGCAGACACCAAACCCCTCTGAGCAGGGACAGCAAAACCTTTTCCACTTGCCTCCCTCACCTGGCTGTGCTCTCCCTGCTTGTCAGCACCGCCATGTTTGCCTATCTGTAGCCCCCCTCCGTGTCCTCCCCATCCCTGGATCTGGCACTGTCAGTTCTGTACTCAGAGGTGCCTCTAGCCCTGAACCCCCTCATCTACAGCCTTAGGAAACCAGGAGCTCAAGGCTGCAGTGTGGAGACGGATGACTAGATGGTTTCAGGAACACAAAACTGCTGGCCAGTTTCTGCCAGTCACTTGTAATAAAAGTCATTTTATTACAAGTCATTTTTATTAAAGTCTTTTTTTGGTTGTGTTGGTTTTTGTTCCCTCTATCTTAGTTTTTTAATATTATCCACAAAGGAAGGCCATTGTTTGTGTCATTTCTTATTTTTATTCTTTCCACCTTTGTTATAGGCACAAACTGTCAGTGAGGGGCTGTGCTCTCAGTGGCTTTGAATGAATTAAACAATCTCTCAGAAAAGTTTTCACTGGAGATTCCCCTTCTGTTCCCTTCTCTGAAGCTGCAGTAGCAATGTCTGTATGCAGAGCTGGGGGCAGATCAGTGTTGGCAGCTCTGCTCCTACTGGCCATGCCACTCCTGATCCAGGCCAGGTGCCACTGGCCTTTACAGCCACCTGGGCACTCTGCTGGCTCATGTCCAGCCTGCTGTCCATCAGTGCCCCCAGGTCCCTTTCTGCCTGCCCACTCTCCAGCCACTCTGTCCCCAGCCTGTAGCACTGCAGGGGTTGTTGTGGCCAAAGTGCAGGACCTGGCACTTGGTCTTGTTAAACCTCACTTTGTTAGATTTGGGCCCTGGATCCAGTCTGTCAGGGTCCCTCTGCAGAGCCCTCCTACCTTCCAGCAGGTCCACACTCACACCCAGCTTGGTGTCACCTGCAAATTTGCTGATGGTGAACTCAATTCCCTCATTCACTGCCTCTGTATGTTACCCATAGGTTACACGTGTTTGTAGAGAAGAGCAGATGCCCCAAGCTGCTGGTGGCCCATGTCCTGAGTGGCTGGCCCAGTTTCAGTCATAGCTGGACCAGCACGGCTGGCTCAGCAGGGGAGGAGGTGAGGGGATCTCGAGGGGCTTCCACTTCAGGGCAGGGTTGGGGGGCCATGGGGGAGGCACGCAGGGCTGGTGCTCTGCTTTCCTGGCCACTGCTGCTGCCGGGGCCACGTCTGAGAGCTGCCAAACCGGATGGTCCTTGGGCTCCCTGGGGCCGAGGGAGAGTCGCGCCCTCTTGGCCGGGATGCTGGAGCTGCAGCAGGATGACTGTGGAGAGAGCAGTGCCTGAGGCCCCAGCTGCTGGGGGCACACAGGGACCCTCCTGCCCAGCAGGGCCCAGAGCTGGCAGGGCTGCAAAGTCGCCATTGCTGTAGCATCTGTGAGGGCCCGAGACAGCGGCAGCGGCCGGAACCCGGTGAGGCGGCGGCGAAACTCGGAGGCGGCCCCAGCGCAGCATCCCGGGGACGGTACCGCCACCTCTCTGCTACCCCCGAGGCCATGGCGGGAAGGAGACCGCGGGCAGCCGCACCCACAGCGCCCTCAGCCCGGGGGGAACGCGGGCCGGGCACGGCACAACGAACCCACCAGAGCCCTTGGCCGCACCCTCCGCCCGCAGCGAGCTCCGAGCCACCGAGGAACCGAACGCGGCTCCCAGGGCGCTGGGGCCGCCTCCGAGCTCCGCCGCCGCTTCACGGGCTCCGGCCACTGTCACCACTCCCGGGCCCCACAGGCGCTCTAGAAATGGCGCCTTTGCTGCGGCAGGAGCGTCCTGGCGGCGGAACCGGGGTCGGGCTTGTCCCTGTTTCACTCAATCAGCACGCGAGGAGGAGGAGTGACGGCAGAGTCAGCCAATCGCAGCGAGGGGCGGGCTCTGAGCACCTCATGGACTCCCGTTCCTTTCCCGAGCTCCGCCATTTCTCGGAACCCTCGTCTGAGGAGCGGCTCCGGCGCTGGGCCCGGCCCGGGCATCGGGCCAAGGAGCCGCTGCTGCCCTGAACCGCCGGGAGCTCAGGGTGAGCGGGAGCTGAGGGCGCTGGGAGCTGGGAGTGAGTCTGGGATGGAGCCAGGACCCACCTGGAGCCCCGGCAGGAGTCCGAGCCGGGCAAGGGATGTTTGAGAGAGGCCCCGGGGCTGTGCGGGAAAATTCACGTGGCCAGAGGTTTGTGTGCCCAAAGGAGACAGAGGAGCCCTGTAAAAGAGACTTTAATAATGAACAAAGGGAGAGGCTATGGGCATTTGTCTTGCTGTTTCTAAATCGCAGCCTCCTTTTTACCCTCATTTTCCGGGCTGCATGTCCCTCTCCCTTTCCCGAAAAAAAAAAAAAGACACTTGGAAGGTTCAGGTTTCCCGATCCGCCTGCTGCATGTCCTCCTTATTATGCACCCCTCCTTTAGTATAACATCCGATTTTTGTGGCTTTGTTAAGTGTTTCTCCTTCTCGAAGTTCAGGAATTGAGCAGGATGTTGGGTGAGCAGCAGTCCGTGTGAATTAATAACATTTTCTGAAGTGAAGATTCCTCACATTGCTTTCTCATGTACACGTTTTTGGCCCTATCTCCAAGGCAGTTTCACTCACTGACGCTGTATTTTTCTTCCTGTGTGTTTCTTGATTTTGGGATTATTGTCAGTGCCCTCACTCCCTGTCCTTTTGTAGCCGTTTCTGGATCAGGCCCGGCTGCCACCTGCATCCCCTTGCTCAGCTGCTGAATGAGCTGCACTCAGCAAGGTGTCTGCATGGGAAAAAGATGAGAGTTGCTGCAGCACATCAGAGGAGGAACAGCATTCGTTTAACCCATGGTCTGCCAGGGAAGCACGAAAACGTGTCCCATTGCCATTCTGTCCCTGTTTGGACTGGTGCATGATGTACTTTCTTGTTTCCTTTGTGACCTGTTTTACCACTTCTCAGTTATCATCTCTTTGGAAACAGCAGTTTGAGTCATTTAATTTTCCACAAACTTCTCCTTCTTCTGTGAATAGGTAATGTGATCCCATCCCATGGTGAAATGTCTTGTTCTTCATTTCCCTGGATTTGTCAGCAGGAAGGTCAGGAGCTGGAGGTGGCCAATTGATTGTTATTTCGAGGACTGATAATGTATTCCTTAGTACATAACAATAATCATAATAATAGCAGTAATAACAGCAACAACTTCAACAGTAATAATAGTATGAACATTAATCATAATAGTAAGAATGAGAATAATATTTCATTTTTAATCTAATTATGCTGCACAAAATATTGGAGAATTTTCTTTCTCCTCATGTGAATTCATTAAGGTTCCCAGGGGATGGTCCATGGTGTTATAGGATTTGTTCTGGTGTCTTTCTATCTTTTCCCCATTTTTGGGCACTCCCTCCAGCCAGGGCTGCATCAATTGACCACTTTTCTCTAATGAAATCATCAAATACTTGATTTCCCAGCTGATTTCTCTAGACTAGCACCCCAGTGCTCTAATACACCCTATGCAACACCTCACATGTTGGAGTGGGGAGAGGGATGATTCTCTCATACTTTTTTTAGTAAAATGTTCACAACATTCTCCATTTGCTGTTTCACTTTGCAATTTAACCGATTTTTGTTGCAGTTAAATATCCTCACTATGGGCTCTGTGTGCTGGATATAAAACCTCAGGTGGCATCATGTGGTCTGGCTTGCCCTGTTTCAGGTGGCACGTGGTCGTGGCTATATTTCTCCCATTTGCAGGCCCTTATCTAAACAGGGGCCCTTGAACTAAGGCTACTGTGGCTGTGTTGGGGGTTGGGGTTTGTTCCCTTCCTTTTTCTCTCTGTGGAATTTTCCCTGCTATGATGCTAAGAAAGCTTGTGCTGCACCCTAGCTCATGATGGCAAGTGACAGAAGAGATGGGGAGTAGCTGGGCAGGGTCTGGCCCTTGTGCTCACTGGTGGGGCTGGAGGAAGATGTCTGGGGGCTGCTCACTTCCACCCCTGCCATCCCAACACCAGGAGCCAGGTTCTCTGCTGTGGGACACTGCACTGCTGCCTGCCCCGCTCCAGCTGCTGCCTCTGCACGTGCAGCCGAGTGCCACAACCCCTGTGGTGAGCGGGGAGTCCTTCCTCCATCCCTTCTCCCACCTGGGACATTGCTGACATTGTCCCAGCCTTCCACAGCTGCGTGGGACCTGCCCTGCGCCCACCACTGGCACTGAGTGCAGGAAAAGTGTCTGTGGCCAAAAAGGACTGGGGCTGAGTTGCTGTTCTGTTTCTTGTTCATTTTCATAGCTGCTGTGGTTTTTGTTTGTCTGGTTAGATATATTAGTAAAGAGCTGTTAGTCCTACCCCCATACCTCTGCCTGAGGGCCCCTGATTGCAAAATTATAACAATTAGGAGGGAGGGGGTTTACATTCTCCATCCTGGAAGGAGCTCCTGCTGTTCTTGGCAAATACCTGTCCTCCAAACCAGGACAGATTTTGGTGCCCAGACAGTGGGGCCTGAGGGCATTGAGGGCAGGGTGAAAAAAGGAATAACAGTTCTTGAGTTACCTAAGGTTTTGTGTTAGGTGGCACCATATTGTCCAGGTTAATCTGGCTTGGGCTCCATGTGATCACAGGTACATCTCTCCCATTTGCAAGCCCTTATTTGAGCATGGGTCCCCTCACCAACATTACTGTAGCTATTATCCCATTCATTTGGTGGGTTGATCAGGTGAGGCAGTGATGGACTTTTAACTTCCTCTGGAACACAGTCACATGGATCTAGAGGTATCACACTCTAAGTGTGTCGCTTTGGAGTTACTTCAATAATGGCACTTACTGTGAGGAAGTGACAGCAGGGGAAATCTTCCCCCAACCCATCACCCAGTTTTTTGAGTCCACCTCACCAGTTTTCAAGGAGTTCAGATCGACTTTAAATGTTAATGATATCACACAGTGGCTGGTGTTGCTGATAGGCGTGTTCTAATTAGCATTCAAAGATAAGGGGGGATTGACTAGGATAACAACCCTGATACCTAACCCAGGAAATAGGGATGCTGCCCTAAAGCCTGATGCTGCCCTAGAGCCAGACCCTGCCCCAGAGACTAGGGATGCTGCCCCAGAGACTAGGGATGCTGCCCCAAGCCCTGACCATGCCCCACAGCCCACCTGGAGCTGGATGGGGGTTCTAGTGAAGGAGATGGGTGAGATGCTGAAGGAGCACTTTTCCTCAGCTGGTGAGAAACCCTCAACCCTCCCCCTGCTTTAAAGAGGGAGAGTCTGATGGGGCTGCAGTGCCGTGATCCTCCCCACTCTCTGACCATTCTTCTGGCTGGCTCTGAGTCAGAGATGGAGGGAATTTGGCATAGAGAAAGCAAAAGATTAAGGAAGCTCTTGTTCCCGGGATAATCCAAGCTTTATTCATGAAGGGGTGCAGGGGAAAAAGAGGGCAAACAAAGGAGTGGTGAGGAATTTCAAATCATAGGTCAGGGGAGGGGAAACCGAGTTGCAGCCAGTGGGGCTGACCTGGTCGGGAGGGGCTAAGGGAGGGCTGAACCAATTTCACAGAATTTAGTGGACTACAGTACAAAACATGCAGTGAAATACAACATCTCCCTATTTTTTGTTTAACCAAGTTAAAAGAAATGCATCAGGTTTTCTCTAAAAGGAAAACCAAACATTTTTAAAGCTTGCTAAAAGTCTCTGTGTCTGCCGGAATGTAGCCACATCTTGGGAAGATTTTCTGTCCTCTTTCCATTGGCGTCTTCTTTTTGAAGCAGCGGCTGCTTGCTTATCCCCTTCTGCCAGAGCTGGATGCTTGGGGACAAAAGGTTTCACCCACTTCTGGGGAATCCACCGAGGGCCTGAGGGAGTGGCTACACATGCATAACCCACCCCCAGGTAACAAAGTCACAGGGACCTTTGGTTTCCCAAGTTTCTGGGTCCCTAATCTGGACTGGTGCAGAGTGGGACAATTTGAACTGATTACCACTATTAAAGTGACGTACCACAGGTGGACTCATATTTTCAAATGAGCAATTTAGAAAATTGATAGTAAACATGGCTTTGCAGAGCTTCTGCTGTGAAGACATCCACACATTTGAATGGCTCTGTCTTTCCAGGACCTGCTTGGGTGTCTGATGGGCATGCTCCATCACACCTTGGCCTGTGGGGGAGTGGAGGATGCCAGTTTTATATTCCACTCACCACAGCTGGATAAAATCTAGGAAGTCCTTGGATGCATATGCTGGGCCATTATTGCTTAATTTCCCTAGGGATCCCCAGCACTGAAAAGGCTTGCACTAGGTGTTCTTTGGCATGCACAGCCTTTTCTCCTGCGTGAGCAGAGGCATAAACTGCACCTGAATATGTGTCAATGTTTACATGAACATATTTGAGGCAACCAAAGGTGGGAATGTGTGTGATGTCTGTCTGCCACACTTTACAGCTGTCAAGGCCCCGGGGGTTTAATCCCATACCCAGTGATGGCATTGCCTGGAGCTGGCAGCTGGGACAGGTGGCCACAATGGCTCGAGCCTGACTGCATATTTACTGGAACTGATGGATCAGACCTGGCCCATTCTGATGGTATTGCTGGTGGCTCAGCTTTGCCTGTTGGAAGATATCAAAGAGCTGTGCTTTCTTAGCTGGGGCAGGCAGCTTACCCTCCTGCAATCTCACCTGGCAAATTGGTGTGTGATGTCACATGCATCACATGGAATGGATGCTCACAATGTGAAGCTAAATAAATTAGTTTTGAAAGCAATCTGAAGAGATGCTCATTCTCAATGTCTTTGAGAACTGCCTGCTCTGCTCTGGACGCTACCCCTGTGTAAGAGTCAGTCTGAAGTTTTCTCTGATCTGCCTCAGAACCATCATCAGAGACTGGGCCCTGAGATTGCACCACTTGCCCTGAACCAGAGCACTGCCCTGGCTGAGGTGGATGCTTGTGGGCCAAAGGCTGTTTGTAGCTGTGCCTGGTGCTTGTCATGGGACACTGCAGGGTGCTGGTTATCGCACCCTGCCCCACACCTGCGTCATGGGGCTACGATCTCCACACAAAATAGTCCATAAATCTTCCCACCTTTTGGCCAGAGGCCACTCACTTTGGAAAAGGACTATGAAAAGTAACTTTCCTAAAGAGATTTTGAGATCTCTTTCTTCCCAATGGATTAAAGACGCATCTATTGTCAGGCAACCACAAGGATGCGTCCCGTCTGTTGGTAGCTATATCCCATCCTTTCTGTCTCTCTCTCTCCTTTTACCTCATTAGCCATGTCCCATTGTGCCTCGTGACCATCATCAGAGACTGAGACCCCAGGACCCCACCCACTCGCTCTGTACCTGAGTTCTGGACTGGCCAAGGTGGATGCATGCCAAGGGACTGTTTGTGGGTGTGCTTGGTGCTTGCCATGGTACACTGCTCTCGAGCAGGGTAGTGGTTATAGCGTCCTGTTCCAGCACCTGTTTCTTAGAGCAACGATTTCCATATACAATATTATCCTCCACCTTTTGGTCAGAGACCACTCACTTTAGAAAAGGACTATAAAAAGTGACTTTCTTAAAGAAGACTTTGAGATCTCTTTCTCCCCAGCAGATTGAAGACACATCTATCGTCGGACGACCATAAGGATAAATCCCATCTGTTGGTAGATATATCCCCATCCTTTTTCTCTCTCTCTCCCCTTTTACTTTGTTTCCTTTACCTCTTTATCTGTCTCTGTTCTATCCCAAAACTGAATTGGTAGCACGCAATAAAGTGCATTGCTGCTTGCTGCTGAATAAACCTGAGTCTCTTGCTTTTTGTGTTTTGCACCCTGGGGTCAAATGAACCATCATGACTCCCGCTTCGGTTGAGCGGACCGTGACACTCCTGTGCCACAGCAATACTGGCAATGCTGTTATTGCCACTGCCCGAGCTCTGCCGACCCACTGCCGTGTGAGCTCTGCTCCTGGCAGCCACGACCGGCCCGCCGCTATCCCCCACTGTGGGGCAAGAGTTCCTGCTGCTGTTACAGCCCCACCTGGAACACAAACCACTACCAAATTCCGTGGAAACTTACAAACAAATCCACTTCAGGCTTTTTCACTGTACTCTCCACGTCTCGCAGCGTCTTACCAGTTTGCTTCTCTTACAGGTATCTGTCTATAAGTTTTAAACATACCTTTTTGTCCGTATCTCCGGCAGTTCTAGTTCTGCTCCCAGGGGTGCCAGTGAGGAAAAGGAGCCCTCTTCCTGGGAAGATCCCAAGTGGCCCCCTAGAAGGGTCCTGAACCCAGCTGGCCCCTCGGTCAGAGAGAACAGGGTCCCACCAGAGTCGCCAACGGATTGACCAAAATATGAGTATTGGTCTAATACCGATACTTAACTGTGATGGACAAATTAACAATTTAACAATCTAAGAATTTAAAGTTAGAGAGTGTACGTTTATTCAGCGCTGGGCAGCAGTGTGAGGTAATCCTCTAAGACGCACTGCAAAATCACAGGTAATCACAGTCTATTTATTTACAAAGGATTCAAACAAATACATATTCATAATGACAGCCCCTCCCATCCCCTCCTTCCTGTGGTAATTAGTTTGAATAGCTATTAAGTATGCATGTTTGACTTCTTAAATTAAGTTTGGGGCCATGTTTGTGGGGAGGGGTTTTAAAAGGAGGAACTAAGGTGCATCTTTCTCCCCCTAAACTCTTCAGGTTTTCTACCAATGAGAATACAAATGATTTCTGGGAATAGTCCAATTTTTCAAAGAACGTGTTTCTGGTTGCATTGTCTATGTTCCTTTGGGTCAACTCACTAGTTTTTCTTTACCTATTGTAAGTGAAGCTGAGCAAACATGAAACGACAGACAAGTAATTATTTAAGTTTCAGATAAATACTCCCTTCTAACTTCTAACTTTTAATTATTTTCAGTATGGTAACTAAAATCCTAATTTTGTAAAATTAGTGTTTTAGGGCGAACCTGTAGCCAGGGGACCCCCGGCAGCGCGGAGGGGTGCGGGAGGTTGGTGCTGAGCTGGCTCCGAGTCCCTGAGGCTGAAAGGGGCGCTGACTTCTCCAGCTGCCCTTGGGCAGAGCCACCATCAAACCCAACATGCTCAGCCCTTGTTTTTCCCATCCAAACCAGGATTTCCCAAACCTTGGAACCAAGAAGAAAGAGGAGAAGCACATGAGGAAGAGGGAGATGTCCTGGGAGCCGCAGGCAGGTGAGGAGGAAGTCAGTGCCCCTTTCCCCCTGTGTCCTGCTCCATCTCCCAGCCCAGCACGGCCCTGGCTGCAGCACAGCCCTGGGGGGATCTCCCTGCCCTTCCCTCTGGCACGGAGGCAAATCCTATCCTGTCCTTGTCCTTCCTCCCCCAGACAAGGAGCTGAGCACGGACAGCAGGGAGGACAAATCCCCGCGGCACAGCCTCGGGCAAGAGGCCGTTTGCAGCGGCTCCACGGCGCAGGAATGCAACGGGGAGGAAAAGCCCCGCAGATCCCGCAGCAGGAGGGGCTGCAAACGCACAGCCCGGGGATCCCAGCAGGAAAGAGCCAGCCCGGGCCGGGGAGGCGGCCGGAGCTTGGAGCTGGGGCTGCCTGAGCAGCATCACCATGGGGAGAAACCCCACAAGTGCTCAGAATGTGGGAAGGGCTTCAGGTGGAGATGGGTCATGATCAGACACTGGAGAATCCACACGGGGGAACGGCCCTATGAGTGTGGGGAGTGTGGGAAGAGATTCATCCAGAGCTCACACCTGATTGTGCACCAGAGAATCCACACAGGGGAGAGGCCGTGCACGTGTGGGGAGTGTGGGAAGAGATTCAAGCGCAGCTCACATTTGACTGTGCACCAGAGGAGCCACACTGGGGAAAGGCCCTACGAGTGTGGGGAGTGTGGGAAGAGATTCAAGAACAGCTCAAGCCTGACTGTTCACCACAGGTTCCACAATGGGGTGAGGCCGTACGAGTGTGATAAATGCAGGAAGAGATTTCACTCCAGCTTCGATCTCCTCCGGCACTATCGCATTCACACAGGGGAGAGGCCCTTCTGCTGCCCCGACTGTGGGAAGTGCTTCAATCAAAACTCCAACCTCATCAGCCACCGACTCATCCACACTGGGGAGAGACCCTACGAGTGTGATAAATGCAGGAAGAGGTTTCAGAGCAGCTCAAGGCTTCTGAAGCACTATCGCACTCATTGGGATTAGAGGCCCTTCTCCTGCCACGACTGCGGGAAGGGATTCAAGACAAACTCCAACCTCGTCACCCACCAGCGCATCCACACCGGGGAGAGACCCTACGAGTGTCCCGAGTGTGGGAAGAGCTTCTCACAGAGCTCTCACTTGACCAAACACCAACGGAGTCTCCACTGAGAGAAGCCCTGTGAGTGCCCTGAGTGCAGGAAAAGCTTCGTGCTGGCTCCCGGTGACCTGGATTTTCTTTGCATTTCTCTTTGTCCTTCCCAGACACCCAGTACTGGGGTATAAATGAAGACATTGAACTAAGACATGCCTGCAGAAAAAGGGGGATCTTCCAGAGGATGTGGGGGACCCTTTGTTTTAGGGACTTCACGTTTCCTTGAGGGTTGCTCAAGGCTTTGGGCACCCCAGGCCCAGCGGCTCTGGCTGCGCTGGGAGATGCTGACGGAGGTTCTGGGGCAGCTGATCAAGGACCCCCTGCCCTGACACCCTCCCCGTTTCCCCCTGACCCAGCTCCCGCTGTCCCCTGTCCAGGATTCTCCTCTCCCCACTGTCACTGCCCTTGCCCCCAGCCCATTCCCGTCTCACACCATTCCTGCCTCTGTCCCAGTTCAGATCCCATTCCCAGTATCATTCCCTGTCCTGTATTCTCTGCTTGTTATTGTTCACTTATTCCCAGTCCCATATTACCTTTACTGTTCCCCTTCTTGTATTCCTGATCTCAGGCACATTCCCATATTTCCATTTCTATATTTCCAGTCCCCTTCCCATATTCCCTTTCCCAATCCTGTCTCTCTATCCCTATGTCTGTTTCCTCTCCCATATTCTAAATCTCTATCCCATATTTTCTCCCCAGTTTCTATTTTCATATTTCCTGTTCTATTCCCATATTCCTATTCCCTGTTCCCGTTTTAATTTGCATTCCAATGTCCCTTTCCCAGTCCCCACTCTCAGTCCCTGTCTCCATTCCCGATTGTTGGAGAGTGGAACAGAGAAGCCACTCTGACTCCCTCTGAAAGAGAACAGTATGCAAGAATTAAATTTAAAATATTTTGAGAAATTAAAATACAGGAAACCATACAGACATGAAATAAAGGTCTACGTTTTAGTATAAGGAATTAGAAATATTAAGTAGCATAGATATGAAGTAGAAGTTTGCATCTTAGTGTGAAGCATGTAGAAATGTGTTTTAAATACCATAAAAAAGTAAAAGCCGTGGAATCTCCTATAAGATAGTGGCTCCATTGAGACAATAAAAACTTAGTTCTAGACAAAATAAAATTACAGTAGGAATATTTTATATATTCTTCACATAGAACAGATAGGCCACATGCACAAGTTATATGCAGACTTTAGTATTACGGAATTGTAACAGATTAAGGAGAAATTCGTCAGGTTCACGGTTTTGGCTCATTGGGTAATTTTTCAATAAAAATCCACATATTGTATTCGGAGCTCTCTCTTGCTTCTCTCTCTTTGCTCTGTCCTCCTCCTCCACCACCATCACCATCACCACTACCAGCACGCGAGAGAAGAAGAAGAGGAAGATGAAGAAGAAAAGAACAGAAGAAGAAAGGCCAGGGAGCATCTGCCTCTGGAGACTCTGCACCAGCCGCAGCTTCGACCTCTTGCAGCAGAGAGCTGCTCCTGCTTCCATCGGGACTTTATGGCAGAGAGATTGAACAGGGACTGGAGAGCCTTGGGCTCCTTGCCTTTGGAGCCTGACGTGCCTTGACAAGAAACAACTTTACAGCAGCCAGCAGCTGCTCTGCTCTGGGAAGATCTAAAGCCACAACCAATCCCCACAGCCGGTGCCAGTCCCAGTTGTGGACACTGCTGGAGACCTAGGCACATTTTAGCTAGGCCTTTTTCTCAGGCCATGAAACTTTCTCAGCCTCTAGCCAGGATTTTTCCCAGGCTAGATTCCTTCTTTATTGTAAACACAAAAGAAAAAATCATACCAGAGAAACACTTGCAAGGTCCCTGAGAAAGCCAGGGACAAGAGGTGTCTCCTTCTCTGACCGATGATCTGTTTGTATTTTGTTTTCCATGAACTGCCTTAAGGCAATGGTTTCTTCCAATAAATTGCTCTTTCTTGCTCTTTTCTGCACCAAGCAAGACACTGTCTTGTTGCTGTTTTTTTGCTGCTCCATAACCTTTCCACAGCAGCAGAGCCAGACACAGCATCAGCAAATCACCACTGCTGTGTTTTGGCAGGACTTTGGTTGTGCACGTTCAAAGCAACAGCAGCTTGTGGCTTTTTTGTCACTGAAGCTCAGCACTGACTGAAGTGGCATTTTTAATGCACTCACTAAGTGCAAAACACCTTCAGACACACTTTAATGACAGACAGGCTGTGGGACCGGGGGGTTTCTGGACAGTCATGGGACAGACTCAGGAGCTTATTATTTGCTGTTCTTCAGGGTTGTATTTTATTATAGGGCGTGGGTATAAGAGAGAGCTTAGAGAAAAGTTAGAGAGTAGAGGTAATAAGAGTGGAGAGGAGGAGCTGGGAGGGAAGAGAGGAGAAGCAGGAACAGGAGAGGAGAGAAGAGAGAAGTAGAAACAGAAGATAAGAGAAATAGAGAGAAGAGAGAAGTAGAAGGATTTTCCATTTGCAGTACAATAAGTATTATTCCATAATGAATATTCTAAATTCCAATAACCAATCTATTACAATATACTAATTTCCTAATATTTGCATGCAACCTATAGGAACAACTAAATTACCATGTTTTATGGCTTTACCCTTATCTTGAGATCTTTCCTCCCAGGCTTGGGACAGGATATCTGCTGCTTCTTCGGCATGTGTGGGATTTGGTTTTATTAAAGAAAGGAAGAGGTCTCAAACCTTAACATAACTATTTTCAGCATCTGTGTCAAATACTGCTAACATCTCTATTTCATCTATTGTTTCAGAACTGCTTGCTAGGCATTCATAAGTCTTTGCTATTCCTTCACCAACATCTCCCCCATTTCATTGAAGAACAAAAATATTGGAAACTGTCTTGGTCATTATTTTCCTTATACACTGGAGTGTGCAGGGTAAAAACACTTATAACACAACTATTACTAATAGAATAAACAAGCCTATTTTACAGAGTTCCTTTAGCCAAGAGGCAAAGCTCCAACCTTCAAACAACCTGTTTAGCCAGGTTGGGTCCCTTATAGTAATTTAGTTAGCTAAATCCTTCAAATTGCGCAACTGTTTATGAATAGAAACAGAATGATCTGATAAATTCATGCAACACAATCCTTGAAAATCTTCACAGCCATGCCCATGCGCCAGTAAAAGGAAGTCAAGGGCTGCTCTGTTTTGTAGAGTGGCATGTTTCACTGCTTCTTCATCTGTCAACAAGTCACTAATTACAATTGATGTGGCATTTACTTCTTTACTGAGCCAACATCCCAACTGATTTAACTGTCTCAGAGCAAATGAGGTGCTCACCTGAGGTAAAAAAATGCTTGTGATAATTGTCGTGCCAGAGTTCCACTGGCGAAAGTCACTTTCAAAATGATGTCCTGTGGAGGATCTGATTTTTCTATTTTTCTTTTTGACCACCTCTTTAACACTGGGGGCTATTATGGTAAGTTGTCCAAGTGCACAGGGGCCACCTTCTATATATGAAGGTATGCCTACCATGTTCTGTCTCCACAAATGAGCCAAATTCCCTTGGGAAATCGTATTGGAAGTTTGCTAAATCGACTTGCGTGTGGCTCAAAATATGTGAGAAGTTTAGTTTGATTACACCAAAAAGACACATTGCTATAAACTGGGTGATATGGGGTAACATTTAATGAGGACTGTCTCCTTCCATGAGATGAAAGAAATAACAACTTTTCATAGTTTCTGAACCTAAGATTTCAAGCTCTTGGAGATCAAATTGATCAGCTTTGAAATTGTCAATGTAAGTTTGATGTTTTTGGCTGGGAGTTGGAGATGCATGATGATCATTGTATGGCCAGTACCTTTCAAGGGTGACATTGTCAAAACCCTCTGGCAAAGGTTATTCCTACTAAACAGGTTGAAAAAGGTTTGTCAGGACTTGTGTTAGATAAGCAGATGGTGTCGGAGCCTGCTGACTTGGCTAAGGAAACCCAGATGTTTGTCTTGGATTGATTCACTGGGAGCGCTTCACTACAAAAGCTAAAACAAAGGAAGAAAAACAACATGCAAACAATGAAACTCCATTCTTTTCTTGAACTGTTTCTCTTGGTCACTTTCTCTCAATGATTCTGCACAGTTCAGGTCTGGGTGCTTGCTTCCTGGCTTCTCTCAGGATCACTGGCTGCTGTGGAGGCTTCAGCAGGTTTTGATGCACAGTGGGGCTTCACGTTCTTTGCTGGCACCCACTTGAGGCCTCCATCTGTGGAAACATGCAAACCCTTTTCCCCATGTTATGAGGTTATATGGTCCTTCTATTTGTCCTGTTTCTAAGTTTTTAACCAAGACTGGGGGGTGTTCCTTCAGTTTTGCTTTTTTTGTTATTTAAAAAGTGTCTATAAATAGGAGGATCTGGCTCATCTGCAGAGTTGTTCAGAAAATTTTAGACATACAATGCTTTATTTAGCCTCCTTTGAGGTGAGGCCTGAGGATCTCCCCCTTTCTGTTGATCTAAAATGCGTTTTAGAGTCTGATGTGCCCTTTCTATTATCCCCTGACTTGTGGGCAAATGAGCATTGCCAAATGTATGGTGAATATCCCAGTCATTTAAAAATGCAGCCAATTCATGTGAGGTATAAGAAGGACCATTATCCCTTAATGCCTTCTTTAATTCCTTTGTAAGGGAAATTAATCCACAAACACCAGAGGTTTATGTCCAAAAAGGAGACAGAGGAGTCCTTTTTGCTTTATTCGAATAAAGGGAGAGGCCATGGGGCATTCCCCTGGGATCTCTCGAATTTTTGGAGGACGCAACCTCCCTTTTTATCCTAACTTCCCGGCCGCTTTTCCCTCTCTCTTTCCCCATTGGCTGAGGTACTCGAGAGGCACAGACTTCCCGGAACGCCTGACACCTGACATTCCCCTCTAATGTATAACCCTCCCTTTTAATTTTTAATTCTTGTAGAATTCAGTTTTCCCCCTCCCCATTGCTTCTTTCATCTTCTGTTACCCAATTTTATTTACCAGCAAACCTACAGTTTGTTTGTAAAGGCAAATCTCTTTTTCCATTCATCAATCAGTGTAATCCCTCCCATTGTTTCTTTTATCTATAGGTGCTAACTTTACCTACCAACAGATCTACAGTTTGTTTGTAAAGACAAATGTAACATTCCTCTCAATCCCTCCTCTTTTATTTTAGTAATTGTCTTTACAAACTTTAGCTATCATTGTCTTAATTTCTTGTTCTTGTGTCCTTTTTGGTTTTGCAATTATTTGCAATGACATCAATTTCTGTCCTTTTGTAGCCATCTCTGGGTCAGTAGGCATGGCTATAACCTGCATCCCCTTGATCACATGTTGAATAAGTTGTATTAAGCAAGGGATCATGCATGGTAAAAAGATTAGAGTTGCTACAGCACATAAGAAGAAAAAAAAGCAGTTGTTTAACCCACAGTCCACCAGGTAGCCATGAAAACATGT
Organism: Erithacus rubecula; assembly: GCF_903797595.1. NCBI lineage: Eukaryota > Metazoa > Chordata > Aves > Passeriformes > Muscicapidae > Erithacus > Erithacus rubecula. The sequence continues at coordinate 83,662 of NW_027636120.1, read as the reverse complement.
CCCATTCCCATCCTTTCCATGTTTGGACAGGTACATGAACTAACTTTCTTATTCCTTTTGCTATTTGTTTCACCACCTTTCCATTGTCATCTATTTGCAAACAGCAGTTTGAGTCATTTAATTTGCCACACACGCCCCCTTCTTCTGCTAATAAGTAGTCTAATACCATCCGGTGTTGAAATATTGCATTTCTCATCTGAGTACATTGGTCAGCAAGAAGATCAAGAGCTGTAGCTGTCTGGTTACTTACTATTTCAAAGACAGCTTGTAACTTAATTATCCGATTTAAATTATAAATGGGTTCTCTGACACCTGATATTAATTCACTAGGATTCCAAGTGGCTGGGCCATAGCGTTGTATGATTCGTTCAGGTGACCACTCATCATTACCCCACTTTTGGGTGCTCCCCCCAGCCAGGGATACATCAATTGACCGCTTTTCCCTGATTAGATCATCATATACATTGATTCCTAACTGGTTTCCCTGAACTTGTGGTAGCAGAAAGAACAGAGGTTTAATATACTCCACATAACATATTCCTGACCAGTTTGGGGGTAACCTGCGATAGGCATACTGGCCACAAATCCAGTAATGCCCCTTTAATGCCCACGTCCCGTTGGTAAAGGGACCTTCCCAATTTTCATGATCTACTGGGGGGTCAAAATACAGCTTGCTTCCTGGGCCTAGTGGTCCCCCAAGAATAGTTGCCCCACCAAAAGAATCACAGTATTTGCACTTCCATGTTCCCACATGAGGTTTCCAGCTGCAGTTACATCCCAGATCTGTTTTATTAGATTGGGACCAGAACCTGCTAAAAAGAGTTTGAGTTCCATTCCAGTGTTGCCACTTCCACTGATAGTCACGAACAACATGTGTCCTACTTGTGGAATTATCTCGGGGGCAGCTTAAAAATAAGGAGTCAAAAAACTTATCCCTCCCCACTGCTTTACAGCCTTCCAAATCTTTCTGGTAAGTATGGTAGGAACACTTTACCCAGCTACCATTTGAGAGCTTAACATGAGTTTGATTCCATCTGCCCTGATATCTGGAACAATCATAAGGAAGGCATTTGGGGGTCCAACAATCTAAACCCAAAGATAAAGTCCAGTCACAAACACTTTTCCCCATGTATATACTTCCTGTTCTATTTAGACAATCTTCTCTTTCAGAAGAATGAAACCGCCATGGACTTCCTTCTTCATCCCAGAATCCTGTTCCATTATGGACTTCACTCAGGGTGCTAACCCACCATTTAGGTTGGCCACCCATGGCCAGTTTTCAGATTCCTCTGGCCCCCCACAGACCCAGCAATTGCTAAGGTTAAAGGTTTTTGCTACTTCTCCTCCTAAGCTTAAAAACTTATTTTCCATTCTTGGCTTCACCCTTACTGACAGTATAAAGCTAAGATCATTAAGAGAAACATTCGAATGGTGTAATGTAATTTCGTAACCTAATTTTTACTTTCACATTGTCTTCTGCACCTGTGGTGAGTGAAGGCACAGAAACAGCCTAACATAAAGAAAACAGTGACACCAAAGGGCTGGCCCCCCAGGCAGACTGGAGATGTGAGAGGTGGGATGCTCACACAAACCATTTCAGCAAGCAGTCCGTGGGTGGGCACACGAGGCTTCCCCTGATGTCGACGCATTCACTACTGCTCCAGTCCACTACAGCTGAGTGTCAGTCGCGGCTTCCCGTCCTTCTCCTCCAGCTGAGATGTCCAAATCTCTGGGGCTTCAGAGACCTTGACCCGAGTGTGATGGGCCCACCCGTGTTCAGCTGTCTTCACGGCTGTTTCTGTGGTCAGCAACACCTGGAAATGTCCATGCCACTTCACTACCAGCGGTGCTTCTTTCCCCTCCTTAACTAGGATCCCATCTCCTGCCTGGATGTCGTGAACAGCAAAGTCCAAAGGCAGGGTCTGTGCCAGCTGAGCCTCCTGTGGAAGAGATTTCACAAGAGACAGTATCCCAGCCACACAATGTTTCAAATGCACATCATCCCCCCCCCACTAGGCTGAGAATTGCAAGGGTAAGGAAACTTCGTTCTTCCCATAGTTTCCCAAATGCATGTATCACCCCATATGCATATTTAGAATCGTAAAAACATTCACTGTCTTGTCCTGGTATAACTCACAGAGTCTGATAAGCACATACAGCTCAGCTGTCTGAGCTGACCAGGCAGGGGTAATGTCCCCCCTTCCTGTAATTGTTTCCCATTCATGATAGAGTATCCTGTAAACAGCTTCCCTCTATTACCCTTGAAGGCCCATCAATGAACACATTCCCTCCCTCAGGCCAGGGAGTACCTCTCAAATCTTTCCTAGCTTTAGTCTGTAGATAGATAACCTGGATACAATCATGACTTTCCTCCCGCCTCCCCCTTTCTTTGTGGCCATTTAAACAGGAGGCTGGATTTAAATTTGCCCCATTTTTAAATTCTAAATCCTCCTGTTCCATTAAACAAGATTCATATTGTAGTAATTGAGCACTCATCATCCACTTAGAGGCTCTCTCAGTTAACAAAGCTTTAATTGGATGCTAAACTTTTTACAATTAGATACCATCCCCTTGTCAGCCCCTATCAGAGCTGCGGTCACAGTTTCTGCAGACAATGAGGCCAGCCTCTGGCTGCTGGGTTAACAACTCAGAAAAATAGGTAACAGGCCTCTGTATTCTTCATTCTCTTACACTAAAATTCCTTTAGCATGACCCAGCTCAACACCCACATGTAGTTGAAATTCTTTTTCTGCATCTGGAAGATCTAAGACTGGGGCATTAACTAATTTGTCTTCTAATTTTCTAAAGCTTTGCTCTCCTTCTGGTGTCCATACCATGACATTAGGACTGTTTTGGGTTAAAAAGTTTTATAAAGTTTTAGCCACAACAGAAAAATCCTCGATCCAGGTTCTACAGTACCCCACCAACCCTAAAAATTGTCGTAGCTCCTTTTTAGTCTGGGGTAATGGTATTTGCAAAATTTAACTATTCTTTCTGGATCAATACACCATAACCCCTCAGTCAGAATGTGTCCCAAATATTTGACCTTATTTTCTACTAACTGAGCTTTCTTTTTAGACACTCTAAGTCCTTTATTTGCAAGGAAATTAAGCAATTTTACAGTAGCCTCTTCAACCACCTTTTCCTGCTCCCCCGATAACAGCAAATCATCTACATACTGCAATAGCTTAACTCCGGAGGGTGGAGTGAATTCTCTCAATATTTTCTGCAAAGCTTGGTGACTCTATATATCCTTGGGGAAGGACTGTCCATGTCAGCTGTTGTTTTATCATTTTCCCTCCTTCCTCCTGTTCCCATTCAAAAGCAAAATACTGTTTATTATCTTCTGTAATCGGACACCCCCAGAAAGCATCCTTCAAATCCAGTACAGAATAATATCGATGTGTAGAAGGGATCTGATTCAGGATTGTATATGGATTCAGAACTGTGGGATGCCTTGGTTTGACAATTTCATTTACTATTCTTAAATCCTGCACCATTCTGTATGTTCCATCTGGTTTCTTAACTGGCAGGATAGGGGTATTATAAGGAGACATACATGGCTCCAAAAGACCCGCTTTTAGCAGGGACTCAATAACAGGCTGTAACCCCTTCTTTCCCTCCCTTGAAAGAGGATATGGCTTTTTAGACACCACTTATCCCGGTTGCTTTAAAGTAATTTGGAGAGGTTCTATATCTAGTTTTCCATATTTCCCTGGGACTGCCCACACTTCCGGGTTGATTTCAGTATAAGCCTTCTCAGATATTTTACACAAAGATACTACAGTTTTGGACTCCGTGTCACTTCTTACAATACCAATTTGCATTCCCATTCTAGCCATCAGATCTCTTCCCAGTAAATTACAATCACAATTAGGAACAAACAGTAATTCATGCAGTTCACACTTGACCCCCACATTGATTAACAGTGGTTGAATAAAATACATTCGCTCATCCTTTCCACTCACTCCCTGAATAACCACAGATCTCTTTGACAATTTTCCACCCCTAGGTATAAAATTTAATGTGAATCGAGAAGTCCCTGTGTCTACCAGAAAACACACCTCCTCTCGATCCAGACCCACCTTAAAAGTTACCAAGGGCTCCTGAGTGGTGGGTCCTTGATATAATAGGAGCCCCTGACACCCCTAACAATCCATTTCCATTATCCTCTGGACTTCCTCCTCCTGAGGGTCCAGCTGTTTCTGCGGACACTCATTTTTCCAATGCCCTTCTGCCCTGCAGATAGCAGACTGGTTCCTCCCCAGCCGGGGTTTGGATTGGCTATCCCCTGCTGAAGATGGAATGCGTCTGCCATTTCCCTGTGGCCGACCACGTCCTTTCTGTCCCGGGGGACCCCTTGGACCCTGCGGTTTATTCCTCCAGGGCTGCAAAAACTCTGCCATCATCCTTGCCTTAACCTTTGCCTTTTCCTCATCCCTTCTTACATATATCTGCTGTGCTTCTCTAATCAATTCTTCCAGAGGCTTATTTTGCCACTCTTCATCTTTTTGTACTCCTTTCCTTATATCAGGCCAAGCCTTAGTAACAAATTGCACTTTCAGCAATGTGTCAAAGGCTAGCCCCTCAGGATCCATCCCCCCATGTTTCCTCAAGGCATCCCTAACACTCTCCAACCAATGAGAGGGACTTTCCTGTTTCTCCTGTTCTAACAACATAACCTTAGCTACGTTGTTAGCTTTGGGAGCAGCTGACTTGATTGCCCTGATCAGATAAGCACGGTAATCACAGAGGAGAGCCAGACTAGCCTGGTTATTTGGGTCTCACTGGGGGTCCGTCTGGGGGATGGCACCATCTACAGTAGGTGCATTAGGTCCAGCCCCCCCTGCTGCCTGTGGATGTTCATCCTCCCACAGCTGACGAGCTTTCTGCAAAATCATCTGTTTCTCTGATGACCCAAACAAAATTCCCAAAAGAAAATCCCAATCCTTCTATGTATAATCCACATTTCCCAAATATTCCTCTATCTTTTCCCCCACCCCTATGGGATCATCAAATATGGGGGTAATTCTTTTTTCAATCCTCTTATATCCTGGGTAGTAAGTGGTACAATCATAAACTCAAATCCTCCTCCTAGACCCCCCAAAGGAACCTGGCAGAGTGGTATCTGGTGTACCCTGGTCTCTAGGGGAACTTCTGATGTCCAAAATTGAGTTCCTCTTCTAGTTCTAGGGGGTAATACCACATGCTGCTCCCCTCCCCCAGCAACATAATTATTCTCAGGTGGGGCTGTAGGAATAACCGTTCCATTATCCCTTTGCTCTGGAAGTTGAGGATACAGGGGACCTGCAACAGGCCCTAGGTCAGCTGGCAACACTGGAGAGCAAGGCGGGGGAAAGTGCTGAAAAACATCCCAATCTTCACCATTTTCCTCCTCCTCCCCTTTTTCCTCTTCTTTTTTTTCTTAAAACATAGATTTCTCCTGTTGCTTGTCTAAACCATATTAATCCACATTCCCTTTCAATCCATCTCTTCCAATTCTCCTCTAAATACCATCACAGAATACGACACAAATGAATTTTATCTGATCCATAACATGGCCACATTAGCCCCTTTTCCAACTTGTACTCCGGCCACACAAAATAATAATATTTTACCATTATTTCCCTAGTTACACCTGAGTGAACATACAATCTATCCCAAGACCTCAGCATTCTCCCCAAGGGACTCTCCGGGGGTATTATGGGATCCTTTTTGCTGCTACCCTTTTCCGGCTTCACCCTTCCAACCCTCATTGGGTTCCCTGTTTTACCTGTGTACCCCTCCATGTGTGCCCTCCCAGGTGTACGAGTGCTGCCCTCCATGGGCACCCTCCCAGGTTTGCTCCACGAGGATCCCTTTTTACTCACCGGTGAGATTTTCAGTGGTCCTTCCCTGCGGACTCTTCACGGACCCCTGGTCCGCCACTCGTCTGTCTCCTGGACAGTCTCGGGAACCCAATCGATCGCCCGGTGCCAGCCGGCACCCGGGGGAGCTGATCACCGAAACTGAGTGAGGCGCCTTCAGCTCCATCCACTGCCTGTCGCCCCAGACAGTGGAAATATCCCAGACGAGCCCACAGTTGTAAGGAAAATTAATCCACAAACGCCAGAGGTTTATGTCCTAAAAGGAGACAGAGGAGTCCTTTTTGCTTATTCGAATACAGGGAGAGGCCCTGGGGCATTCCCCTGGGATCTCTCAAATTTTGGAGGACACAGCCTCCCTTTTTATTCTATTTTCCCGGCCGCTTTTCCCTCTCTCTTTCCCCATTGGCTGAAGTACTCAAGAGGCACAGACTTCCAAGAACACCTGACACCTGACATTCCCCTCTAATGTATAGCCCTTCCTTTTAATTTTTAATTCTTATAGAATTCATAGTTTCCAGCCCTGTTGCTTCTTTCATCTTCTGTTACCCAATTTCATTTACCAGCAAACTTACAGTTTGTTTGTAAAGGCAAATCTCTTTATCCATTCATCAATCAGTGTAATCCCTTCCATTGTTTCTTTTATCTCTAGGTGCTAACTTTGTCTACCAACAGATCTATAACTTATTTGTAAAGACAAATGTAACATGCCTCTCAGGGACAGACAACACATGTTGCTGGTCTGCAGACAAAATTGTACGTTTAAAATGATGTGTATGCCTGTCAGGCCTACACATGGCTAAAAGGAAGCTGACAAGACACAGAGACGTTCTGTGCTCAGCGCAAGCCTGGGCAGTTTTGCTTGCAATCATCGGGTGGGTGCAGTGGCCACAGAAAGGGTTTGTTCTGTCAGGGAGATCCACCAGCAGTTCTTTGGGTGAACTGGGCCAGTCCTTGTTTATTGCTGCTATTTTAATCATTATTTTGATTGGGTCCTGCCTCTGTGAATGACTGTGTGACTGGTGAGATGTACTTAGGAAGAAGCGAGCGGGAGCTTGGATCTGTGTTTTCATTTTGGGCAACTGAAATGGCTGGAGAAGAACAAAGTGATTGGGTGATCGTTTAAAATTGCTGTATACTGTGTGCTGTGTTGACAAGAGGTGGATGATTTCTCCCTTCATAAAGAGATATCCTTCCCTGCAGTGATTTTGACTTTTGGATTCGGGTTGTGTGGGGGGCATTCCTGTTTAAGGGGGACGGCATGGCTCCAGGGAATGAATTCTGAGAGGTTTTTCCAAAGTAATTCTTCCCTATGAGGCAGGGGAGGCTCTGGCACACATTGCCCCTAGAAGCTGCATCCAGCCCTGGATCCCTGGAAGCGTCCCAGGGGAGATTGGACATTGGGGCTTGGAGCAGCCTGGGATAGTGGAAGGTGTCCCTGTCCACATGTCACATGTCACAATCCAATGAGGGAGAGATATCTATGCCCTGAATAAGGGGCATATCAGACCATGGGATGGCACCAGGAGGAATTTATTAAACAACATAGATTTTACTTAGAGAAGAGAAAAGAGAAGAGAAGAGAAGAGAAAGAAGAGAAGAGAAAGAAGAGAAGAGAAGAGAAGAGAAGAGAAAGAAGAGAAGAGAAGAGAAGAGAAGAGAAGAGAAGAGAAGAGAAGAGAAGAGAAGAGAAGAGAGAGAATAGAAGAGACCAGTCAGAGAGAGGGAGATGCCGAGCACGAGATATATCAGCTGGAACTAGAGAAGCTGTATGGTCCCAGCCATCCCCAACCATTCTGTTGGTGTAGAGAGCTGAACAGGCTCCAGAAGTGACTCCTCAGCTGCTTCCTGCTGAGCAGGCCCTGGCAAGGACAGGGGAGTAGAGGGGGGCAAGGCTTTAGCCCCAGGGCCAGCTGCAAGCACTTCTGGTGGATGTTCCGTGTGCTGAATGGCAGTGAGAACGCTGAGAAGAGCTTTTGCGCACCTGTGGCAGCCGCAGCGAGCCTGGGAAGGAGCAGCCGTCCCTGCTCAGCTCGCCAGTGCGCTGCCTTTTCTCAG
>NW_027636120.1:33972-75240 GCF_903797595.1 Erithacus rubecula | reverse complement strand
CACATTTATAGAGGTTTTTTCTTTTCTTTTTCTTTATTTTAAAACAGAAAACATGCCATAAAATAGGAGTGTCTCGTTCCTGGTTCCGTGTGGAGCAGCTCCTTCCCGCTGGCTGAGCTGTTCAGGCAGAGCAGTCTCTGGAAGAGATTCGCAGGCTCCCTGTTTGCTGTGCTGCCCCACTTGTGCCCAGCCAGCTTTTTTTTTTTTTTTTTAATTCTTTGCACTTTTGTGTTATATAAATTACTCTGTTCCTTAAGTTGATGTCCGTGTCTTCGGTGCTGACCTTGCCCATTGGCAAAGCAGATATTGTGGGCCCCATAGAACCAAAGATGCCTTGTGACACTGTGGGGCCTGGTGTGACGAGGAGACCATTGTGAGACTGTGGGGCTCCATGGAACCGTGGGCACCATTCTGACACTGCAGGTGACTTACATTACCTAGGGTTCCTTCTTTTCCTCTCCCTGTCCTTGCCCCAGCCCAACAGTGCAGGTGACATAGTCATGGTTACCTTCTGTAGCAGCAACTGGAGGCACTGCAGGTCAGGGACAGCCACTCTGTGTCTGGAATGCTCAGCAGATGCTCAGCTTGGGCATTTCCTGCAGCTCCCGGGCCAGCCCCGCTGCCCAGCACAGCATCAGAGTTGGCCCCAGGGTTCCTCAGGCAGCTGCTGCTGCCCCAGGGACAGGCAGCCTCTTTCCAGGGCTTCTCTGCATCCCAGGGGCTCCTGCTCTGCTCCTGGCACATGCCAGCTGCCCACAGAGCCTGTACCAGGGGAACACGTCTGTGCTGGCCTGAGCAGCCACTGCTGCAGCCCCTGCCCTGCTCCCAGAGCCCGAGCTGGGGCTGCTGCTCTGCAGAGCACGGGGGCTGTGCTGCCCGGGGCCCTGGGCTGCCTCTGCTGGGCTCTGCTGCTCAGCCTGGGACACAGAGGCAGCTGATGGTGCTCCCTGCACTGACCCCCTCCCACACAGGCTCTGCTGGGGCTGTGGAGGAGCTCAGAGGTGCCTGCCTTGTTCCAGGGCTGCCAGATGCCCTTGGGGCTGCCCTGGATTCTCCTGGGGAAGGTCCCTGAAGCTCAAAGCAGTCAGTGCCCAGACTCTCTTCCCTGTGCCTGCTGTGTCCCTGGGGCTGCAGAGCTCTCCTGGGTCACAGCAGACATTCAGTCCTTGGTCTCTGGGTGACCCCACACTGGACAGGATTTTGCTTCAGGGCTCCATTTGCTGCTGACCTGATGGGATGGGCTGTCCCTGCAGATCCTCTGTGCTCTCCTGGCAGGCTCTGATTTCCTACAGGAAAGCGCTCACCTGCCACCAGAGCCATCACAGTTTCAGAGTCCCAGGCAGGTGACTTGGAGGGCATTTGTCACTTCCATGGCCACTGACCACTAACACAAAACACAAACATCTGACCCTGCCTTCAGTCCCTGAAGTACCACAGTGGAACCCTGATCTCATGGCACTGACTCCAGGGACAAACAAGCAAAGCAGTGAGACTCTGCAAAACCCATCTACACTCTCAAATCCAAAGGACCTTGGTGCCAGGGAGGAGATTTAGGGAACTTTTTCCTACCCACACATCATTCCTGTTTCTCTGATGTCAGAAATCCCCAGCATTTCTGCTGCGCTGAGAGTTTGCCACTGAGAGATGTGAGAAGCAAAGGATTCCCTGTGGCATAGGGAAGGTGAGGGGCTGGATCAGTTGCCAGCTGCCCTGGTTTTGCATCTTTGGCTGGAATCAGAGCACAATCACACTCCTGTGTCACCCTGGGATGAACCAGACCCTGCCCACAGCAGAGGGATCCCTTAATGTCTCACCTTCCCTGAAGGTCTCTGAGCAAGTCTCAGCACCCCTCTCTGCAAGAACACACACGGTTCCCTTAGCAAACCCAACAGCATTTCCTCAGCTGTGGCATCTCTGCACTTCCCTGTGGGACATTCAGGGAGCTCCAAGAGGCTCTGGCACACATTTGTATCCAGGAGGGCAGCTCACAGCTTGGAAGAACACAGCAAGGAGACTCCCAGGTGTGTCCATGATGGGATCTCAGGGAGGGGGCTCAGCTCATTCCCCTTTCCCATGGACTGCTTTGCCCTCAGCCCCACAGGTCACAGGGAAGCTTGGACACCCCATTGCCATGGACACCCCTGCCTGGCAGGAATCCCAAGGGCAGTGCCTGACTCAACTGCTGCAATCCCAGAGCCTTCCTGAGAGCAGCAGATAACAATGACAGTACCAGAGGAGTGCAGGAACAAGAGAAGATGTTGTGGTGCTGTGCCTGGGAGGGCAGGGCAGAGACAGCCGGGCACTCAGGGCAGTGTTCCTGTACCCAGCTGTGCACGGCACCTCCCACACACCAACAGTGCCCTCCTGCCCCCAGCATTGCTCTGTCCAGCCCCCTCTCCTTCCCCGAGCATCTCCCTGGGCCTGGACATTTCCCTCCTGAGAGCCCTGCCAGGCTCACAGAGCCCATCCCACCCTCTGTGCCCTCACCTGTCCCACACAAACCTGCCTGTCTGCAGGGCCCTGCTGGGGCAGGGTCTGTCTGCAGGTGGGCAAGGGCAGCTCAGGAGAGCCCTGCTGGGCCCTGCAAAGGGGATGCTGGTGCTGCCCGGGGCTGGGGAGTGGCTGAAGGCCCTTTAGGAGGCTCCCATGAGAGAGACTGACCACCCAAAGTTACAGTTCTGGAGTCTTATAAATTACTCACCACAATCAGGTAGGTCAATCAATAAGGGAATTTATTAATTCGTTGATAAGGAACGAGCAAGCAGTGCTGGGGATGCGGGGAGTCCATGCTCCACCAACACATCCATCCTACACCCAGTCACTGCACTTTTTATAGGCAGTTTCTGGTTGGGCTGTGACATGTCTACTCTGCTGGGGTACAAGTCTGAGCAAACCCAAACATGTTGGCTAGCACTCAAGCAACAGTGGCTACAAGCCTCCACCAGGTCTGGACAAGGCTCAAACGTGTTCTCAGGTTACAGTCCTAGCAAGCAGTAACAAGTCTGCTCACGTTCGCACAAGCCCATGTTCTCCTTATACATAAAAAGTTGATACAATTAATAATTATAGTAACAAAATAATAAAAAAAGTCAGAAATGTCAAAGTTTCAGATACCTCTAATGGGTCTGACTGAGGGACAAAAGTGAGAAAGTGTCCCCACGCAGCAGTCAGAGCAGGAAATTGGAGGTAGTGGTGACAAGTGGGGAGAAGGAGAAGGAGGTCCTGGTGCCCTGGGGCACAGCAGGGTCTGTGCCACCAAGAGCTGTGAGGAGACACCTTGCCCTGAGGCACTGGAGCCTCCTGGCACAGCCCCAGCAAGGCTGGGCACTGTCACCCCTTGTCCTGCCTTCAGCATCCCCCCCACATCCCAGTGGCCTCAGGGATCTGCTGGGATGAGTCTTTGGTCAGGAATGACCCTGGGGTCCCCTTATGCTCCCAGAGACAGCAGGTTTTTCAGAGGACTTTGGGTTTTGTTTTTGCCTGGGAGTCTCTGAGAGATATGTGCTGTAATTAGTCCCTTGAGAGCCTTTGTCAGTAACAACACTCAGTGGGGCTCAAGGTACTTTGGGTTTTTTAAGGTACTTTGGAATTTCCTTTCCACACTGAGTGTCTGAGAGGTTTTTGTGCAATCCTGGCCTCCAATTCTCTCCTCCAAGGAGTCCATGAGGAGCCTGTGCTGGGGATGGACCTCAGTGGGACCCATTAATGCTTTGAGACACTTTGGGTTTTCCTCTGATTTTGACTCCTGGAAAGGTTTGTGCAATCTCCTCTCCAGCCCTGAGGTTCCAGGGCTCAGCACCAAATGCACCACAGGGCTCACTGGGATCAAGCAAGTCCTGACCAACATAGGTCTGCCTTGATTTCCCTCTGCTCTGGTGCAGTTCATTAGGAAGTTCTTTTTTGTTAGTTATGGAGAAATATTTCAAAGGGCTTCTAATAAATCCACATTCCTATTTTAATGGATATCTTTCTCTCTTTAGAGCAGAGGTGATTGCAGTGACTGATACTGATCCATGGTCTCTCCTAAGGAGGTCTGGTCAGGTCAGAGAAGCTGTGCCTTGAGTTCTTGGAGAACTGGCTGCACACAATCAAAGAGGGGTCTTTCTTCTTTTATTTTAGCAATCTAAACTCCAGTTTCCCCAGTGAAAACAGACACCTTCCTCAAGTGTGTACAAAGTCCAAGGTGTCACCAAGGAGGTTCCCCTTCCCCAAGGCATAACTGTGAAAAATGAGGTTCACTTTCCTGGTAAATTTTAAAAGGCTTAATTTAAGACAAACAAACAAAAAAAGCCCCCAAAACAGTAGGAGACAAAGACAATAAAGCAAAGGGTTAATAAGGCTGGGTTCTGGGCATCCAGCCAAGAGTACACACTAATTCAGAAAACACTTCTTTCAATGCATCAACATGCTGCATATTCATAGACTCTCATGCATTATTCAAAAACATTCCTTTTGAGCTCCCCCAGTCTGCCCATTCCTTCCATCCTGTAAATCAACATTCTTTATTTCTCTTTGTGGTTTTGTCTTGTTGTGGATGATCAATACATTTCTTCCCTGGGAGTCTTTGTGTCACTGCTATCTTCATCAGGGTAGGATAATCCAAGAACATTAAGGATTTCCTGATTATCTTTTAACATACTTTGAGTTAGTTACATAACAAAAGCTTTTTATATCACTATGCTATAGTCCAAGAAAAAATATATTTATCACACTACTATTTCTAAGTTTTGTTAATAGCAGAACTAAAAGGAACTATATTCATACAGCAAAGTTTTCCAACATTATACATATAGAATTAATTTTAATATTTATAAAAGCCAATAATATAGTATGTACTTATAACAATATCCTCCCTGTTTCTTTTTATAAATCATTTGGCTTGAGCAATAATACTTGTTTTCTAGCCTCCATTATTCACTACTTTTTTCTTAAATATTTTTTCCTTCTTTTAAGAGGTCTTCTATATTATTTTGTTTCTTTAGTACCATGATCTTTTGTGCCATTCCAGATATAGTCAATTTTGGATTTATAGGCCTTGTTACCACTTGCATGCCTTGGACTACACTGGTGTTCAGTCAAAACAGGTAATCAAACAAGGAAGAAATATCAGACCAGCTGTAGCAGATCAAAGGAAGAAGCCTAGCTTATTCCACCACTCTATTCCCAATATGTTATCCCACCAGCTTGTTTTTAGCATTGATTCACATTTTTGTACCGGTACATGAGTTATTTTTCTGACATTATATGTAAGATGGGATCCCCATTGTCATCTATTTTTAAAGAACAATCTGATGTATTAAATTTCCTGCAGACCCCTCCTTCTTCAGCTAACAAATAGTCTAAAGCCAGCCTATTCTATTGGGGTTCAATATCCCCAACTCCCATCTTGTGCCCAGGCAGCTGGGTCATATTTTTCCAATATAGATTCAGAGGGCCATTCTGCATCTCCCCATTTTTAAAATCCTCCAATCAAATGCCTTTTCTTTCTTTTTAGATCCTCATAAACTGGTATTCCCAATTGATCTCCATGTGGTCCTGGCAAAAGAAAAACTTCTAGCTGCATGATTTCCAGAGTACCGTATCATAATTCCCTTTCCACTGGGAGAGGAGGTCAGGATATGTTCTTTTTCCACATAGCCAAAATAAGCTATCTGGTGCTTTCCAATAACCTGGCCCAGAGCCAGAGGTGATCCCTTGCCAAGGCTGTGCCGTGGCACCTGCCCTGTGCCACGCTGGCTGCTCAGGCACCGCGGGACCAGCAGCAAACCCCAGTGCCAGGAGCAAAGGCCGGGTCAGCCAGACAGAAAGGGTCAGGGCTGGGCACTGTTTCCATGGCAGGCACTGCAACACCACACCTGGGTCTCCTGTCCCGGCAATGGCCATGGAAACCCCTGGTAGGGCTTGATGGCACCGACACTGGCACTGAGACACTGCTGGGCCGAGGGCCATGGCAGCCACCCCTGGGCTACACCGGAACCAGGATTGCCATGGCAAACAGCAAAAAGCCCCGTTGCTACTGTCCAGTGCCACCACAACCTGCAGGAGACACTTTGCTGAGGTCGGATCCGTGGCTATCAACCTTTTTCCTGCCGTGGTGGGGGACTGTCACGGTCACTCGCACTCAGGGCCCGTGGCCGGGCAGGGCTCCCATGGACACAGGCACTGAGCCTGTGCCAGAGTCGGCTGCCATGGCAACCATCCCAAAGGCCATGGCCAGGGCTGGGGGCATGGAAAGGAACCCGTGGAGCCGAGGCCATGGTGGATGGCTAAGAACAATGGTTTGGGCTGGGGCAGAGGGAATTTCCTTCTGGGGCTGTGTTTGGGCTGCTTCTGAGCACAGGGCTGAGCACACAGAGATGGTTTTGCTCTTGCTGAGCTCGCACAGAGCCAAGGCCTTTCCTGCCCCTCATGCAGCCATGCTGGGGAAGGGCTGGTGGTGCAGCAGAGGCTGGGAGGGGACACAGCCAGGACAGGTGACCGAAACTGACCCTGGGGATATTCCAGACCAAAGGACATCATGATCAGTATATAAAGTGGGGGGAACAATGAGGAAGGGGGAATTTTAGAGTGATATTTTTTGTCTTCCTAGGATGAGGCCCTGTTTTGCTAGTAGACAAGTTCAGCACTGAAGACACAGACACCGACTTAAGGAACAGAGTAATTTATATAATGCAAAAGTGCAAAGAATTACAAAAGGAGAAGCTCAGCAATGCACCCAATCCTCACTACCAAAGATTGCCTGCAGTGATTAAGAGACAGCACCAGTTACCCTCAGGCTTTGCCATCCCCCAGGTGCACACATCAGCTGGGGGAAGCTGTCACAGCCAAGGGCTGCAGAGCCACCCCAGACACTGGGAGTCCCTGTAGGTGCACCCACCTTTGCAGGCCACGAGGCTCCAACCTCGCTGTGAGAGGGCCCAGCTTCTACACTGATAAACAAACAAGCTGACATTACTTCTAGTGAGGGAACACCTGTGTAACATATGATATAATGTAATTTGTGTAAAGTTGTAAAATAATGTGGAATAAGCAATGCTCGTATGAATAAAATAATAAAAACTCAGAAACCAAAAAGAGGGCCATGGACGAAAAGGACACAAATTGCTTCATCACAGCATTGTAACATCCAACAAAAGCAGGACAACCCAGATTAACAAGTAAATAGCCGTGGCCACAGCAGAGATGGCTCTTTCAGGAACTGTCCAGGGAACACCCAGATGATGAGATACCAGCAAGCACCCCCGACTAAGATAATCAGAGCCATCAGGAAAAAACATCTGAATGTCAGCTTCCCATAAACCAAGACCTGCAAGATAGATCTCAATACCATCTTCCCATAAACCAGAACCAGCCTTCATCAGAATTCATCGTCTCCCAGAATATGGTTTTGTCCAGCTCAATGCAGTGAAAGAAAACCACGTGAATATGCTGAACGAGGAAAGGAGACAAAGACCTCTGCTCCAGGCTAGGAAAGACTGTATAAAACTGGACTGACCAAGGTGGATTTGTGAACATTGGGGGATCACAGGGTGTACACCCAGCGCCAATCCTGGGCTCGGCATTGTCCCTCACGATTGTGGCTGTCAGGGAGCGTATCCCAGTCACAAAATAAATTATCGTTTATTTTTGATTATACTCAATTTGGCTGAATCTCTTTATTATCTATAACACCTGGCTTCATTCTCAATTTGGTTTCTCCCAAAGCCTGGCCAGGCCTCACGGAGGAACCAAGGGAGGTGACTTTGACCATACACGCCCGAACAAAGCCAGATGTGGCCTTGTCTGGTTTCTAAATACAGGAAGATAAATCC
This sequence comes from Erithacus rubecula, assembly GCF_903797595.1. NCBI lineage: Eukaryota > Metazoa > Chordata > Aves > Passeriformes > Muscicapidae > Erithacus > Erithacus rubecula. Next base: position 67,429 of record NW_027636120.1, on the reverse strand, counting down.
ATGTTTCACCAATGCACATATACAGAGATCATATTGCTAACAAAGCTTCAGTAATGAGCTGATACAAATATAACATTTGGTTGGAAGGTTCATCTAGAGTTCAGCTTTGGCTCAGGGCTACCTCTCTCAGGACCTGGTGTTCAGGCCTCAGTACTTCACTCAGTGCTTTGACCAAGAGATGAACTACAAACTTCATAGCAATTATTACCATAATAGAACCTTACATTTAGGTATTAGGCATAAAGGCATATGTTCTTGTACTTGTTCTTCAGTTAAGTGCTGTTCAAGTTCATTACTCAGAGCTGTTAGCATTCCTTTAAATTCGCATTCCTTTTAAAACATGCCAGATTGGTTGCTATTCTGTATGCTCTTCATCAAATCCCCCCTTTTCCTTGAGACTGTGTCTCAATACTCCGTTTCCCAGCACAAAGTGTCACAACAACTCTAACATGGAACCATAACACACCAAGTGCTCACACTGCAATGATTACAGTGACTGCAACAAACTCATTTCACAGCAGCCTCCAATTCGGAAGCCAATCCCACCATGAAGAATTTTCTTCTTTCTGCCACTCCTCTGCTGCTCCTTCTATTGAGGTGATGCCTGACTGGACTTCAAACACAGCACTGATAGACATTCCTGCAACATTCCTCCCCTAGAACAGCACAGGCTCCTCCCTGGCCAGCAAGCAGAGAATCCAAGGCCATGTGGTTCTGTAGAGCTCCAATTTGTGTTTGTTGGAGTCCAGAGGAGGTGCTATTGGATATTTTAATAGCATCACTTTTTACTTCTTCTAATAATCGATTAAGCTCATTAATGTAAACTCCACAGGATGAGGTAGTGCACGTGGGGCACAGGGTGAGCCTGAATCATTGGCTTTCTGAAATCAAAGGCACCCCTTGGGTGGAAAATGTTCTCTTGGCACCAACTCTTCCTAGTGCCTGTTGCCAAAGTGCCCTCAAGGGAGGCATCAATATTGCTCGAAACAGGACCCAAACCACCCTTGAAGAAGTCATTTATAGGCAGTCTCCACACACCCAGTAGCTCCCATTCCCAGCACCAAAGGTCTGATTTCCTATTTCCCACTGGGGGCTGCTGATGGATCCAGGGCTCCTCCCTGTGCTCCTGTGGTATCCCCAGTGCCTTTGGGCCAGAGGAGTTTCATTATAGCCCTGCAGCTGGGAGTGCTGTGACACTGACCCTGACCAGCTCCAGCACCCCAAGTTCTATTGACATTGGAAGTGATGGTAAAGCACAGAAATCCTTTCACATTGTGGCCTCTAACTGTAACAGGGTTTGGTTTCTCCTGAAGGGAAATATTAGTGAATCCTATGAAACTCCTAATGTATTCCTTTGTTCCACAGCACAGCTTCCTGTAACCGTCCCTGCACTGGCTCCGTTAGGAGTCAGAACCCACTGACAGAGTTCTGACCACCCCACAGGGTGGGCCCTCCAACAAAACCCCATTCCTCCCAACATCAGTTGAGAACGTTTCCAGCCATTAGTTACATTGAGTGTTTTGGTTGCTTTGATCTTTAAATTTTCATAAGAATTTCATGACTAATTCCTTGGTCAAACTCTAGAGGTGTTTCTGGCAAACAAAGATTCTGGCTGACTCTCAAGATACAATTTACAGACATAAGCAGTACTTTAGCAACAAGGTTATTCATTCTTTATCCTCAATCTCATTCGGGTTAGGAGCAATAATTCTGTTGTCCATGGAGCTGGCACCTTTTTAATTCCAGAATAATGCCTCCAAGGTCCTTTGCTGTTCAGCTTTACTGCACTGTCTGTGGGTGACAAGGCTTGGCCCCTTCCTTGGGGTCCTTTCCCCTCTGGCTGGAGAGGTGCCAGCTCCCAGTCCTTGAGGGCACCCAGGTTCCTGGTTGGAATTTGTGTGGAAATCCCTCAGTGTCACATCAGCTTTCACATGGAGCATTCCATGGATTCAGAGCATTTTCCAAAGGGGCCGCTGGGGCAAACAGGGAGATTTGGTCAGGCAGAATCTGTAAAACAACATCCCGTAACATCCACTTGTTCGGGCACAGAACACTTGGCTGCAGGGACATATTCCCATCATTCCTGCCCAGGTTTCAGGACTCAAACAGTGCTGTCTTTCCCCAGAGCTCTTCCTTCAGCTGGCTCAGGAGGGCCATTTGGCCACTGGACCCACACTCTGGCTCTGTTATTATAGGTCTGGTGGACCCAAACCCTTTATCTCCACGAACAGCAATGATTTGAGGTGGATGTCCATTTTTAACAGTTGTTTTAAAAACCTGAATATCAAGAATTGTGCTACCCTTCCACAATTGAATATGGGGTTGAGCAATCCATTTGTTCACTACTGTTTAACAGAATTACTTTAATTGCTCTTTGATAATCTGCACCAATTACTCCTCCCATGACATGGACACTTTTCAAGCTTTACTAGGCAGTCATCAAACCAAAGTGTCCTGGAGAATCTGAATTCCTATTCCGATATTGATAACTCTCATTTGCTTCTGATTTAGCATAATTAATTCTAATGCATAAAGGTCCAGCCCTGCAGCCTCTGGGGTGGCCCTATCTGGGGCAATCACCCTCAGAATAATTTTGCAGGAAGTCCAAGTGTCACTCTCCATGGTTGTATTTGCAAATTGGGTGCAACCATGCACATCCAGGGGGTTTCCATTCCTCCAGTGGGGCAGTTGTTAGGGGTATGGAGCACTTCTGTGAGATGGGTTTTTCATTCTGACAGGTTCCCATCTCCTCACTTTTTCAACTGCTCTTCTAACAACCTCTTCATCTGTTCAATCAATGCTGCAGCTTGTGGGTAGTCTAGTATATGAAAAACTCAGAAGTCTTACTCACTTGCTTTTTCACAAGAGCAGACAAAGCATTTTGCATCCTTGTGTCATAAAAACAGCCAATTTCATCCTCTCCTCTTTCATTCATTGTATACAATCTCACAGAGTTTGTCAGTGATGTTCAGATCCTGGCCAGTCACTTTCTATATGGTCTTTAGTGTTATATCCCTGAGCAGCCAAAGCTGACTAATTAGAAGTTGGACCATTATTCTACAATGTTATTATATACATATAAATATATATATACAATTTATTATTTTATATATATGTGTATAATTATTTGTTATATTATGGTGCTTCAACCTCAGCCCACTCCAGAGCCAGCAAATTCTAGGGAAGGTCTTCCCTATATCTGGGAATTTCACGCAGGACTGATTCCTTACATTTACATTTTAAAAGTAACATTTTGTGGTTATCTGGCCAGACTACACCAACTTTGTTTTACCAGTGGGTAGGATCAGCAGCAGAGACAAGACTCGAAGTTCAGGAATCAGTGTCATTTACTGTAGTTTGAAGCAGCAAAGAATCACAAAAGGAGAAGCTCAGCAATGCACCCAACCATCACTGCCAAAGATTGCCTGCAGTGATTAAGAAAAAGATAGCACCAGTTACCATTAAACTTTACCATCCCCCAGGTGCACACATCAGCTGGGGGAATCTGTCACAGCCAAGGACTGCAGAGCCACTAATGTAAAACAATACCATCTTCCCTCTGGTGCCAAAGAAGGGATTGAACCAGTTATACAGGACTTTTGAGACCAAGGAGCAGTAATTAACACTTATTCTCCTTTCAACTCTCCAGTATGGCCTGAAACCATGGAAACCCAGTGGGAAATGGAGGCTAACTGTAGATTTTCGCAGGCTTAATGTCAACACAGACCCTCTTACAGCAGCAGTCCCAAATTTAGCTGAATTAATAACTTCAATTCAAGAAAAGGCTCACCCAATTATGGCAACTATTGATGTTAAAGATACGTTTTTCAAGATAACAGTACAGGTAGAAGATAGGGACTGTTTTGCTTTCATTTGGGAAGGTCAGCAATACACCTTCACTAGGCTTCCCCAAGGTTATGAACACACCCCCACTTTGGCCCATCACGCTTTAGCTCAAGAACTAGGAAAGATACCCACACCTGACAACGTAGCTGTTTATCAGTACATTGATAATATTCTTGTGGGAGGAAATTAACTGAAAGTAGTGAGAGACACCCAACAGAAAATAATCTCTTATTTACAAAGCCTTGATTTATAAATCTCCTCAGAGAAAATTCAAAACCCTCTCAGGAAGTGAAGTTTTTGGGAATTTGGTAGAAAGGAGGTATGATGTGTGTTCCACCCGATACACTAACTTCTTTAGATCAGATTAAGATGCCTGAATCCAGGACAGATCTCCAACAAGCTCTTGAATTATTAGTGTTCTGGAGAAAACATATTCCAGATTTTTCAATGATTGCTAGACCTTTTTATGATTTGCTGAGAAAAGGGGTAAAATGGGATTGGACTCCTTCACAGGAGGAAGCACTGCAATTGCTGATTGAATTGCCTGTTGAAGCTGGAGCTCATCAGGCTCAGGGCCCTCTTCACCCCACAGATCCTCTCCAGGTAGAATGGGAGTTTGTCATCTCAGGGTTGTCAGTGCACATATGGCTATGGGGCCCAGAAGGCCCTACAAGGCCTGTAGGTTTTTATTCCCATGGCTTTAAAGATGATGAAAAAGATACACTACCTGAGAAAAGGGGCTGTTTGTGGTTAACTTAGCTCTCATAGAAGTTGAAAAAATTGCACAAAAACAACCTATTGTATTGAGAGGCCCTTTCAAAATTATTAAGATTGTCACTACTGGAACACCCCCTCCTGATGGGGTGGCTCAGTGAGCCACAGTTAGGAAGTGGTATTCCCAGATTGAACATTACTGTAACATCTTCTCAATAACAGAAGGAGCTGTAAAATATTTGGCAATACAAGAAACTGAGAGCTTGGCTAGCAACCAAGACAAATCAGCCTCGGTTATTTAAGTTGCCCCTCCTTTCTCCCCCAAACAATCAACAAATTCTTGGTTCACTGATGCTTCTGCCAGGAGAGTAAGTTGTGGAAATACAGGGCAGTAGTCCTCCACACTTCCTCCAGTGAACAAATTATTACTGAGGGAAAAGGCAGCGCTCAAGCTGGTGAGCTAATAGCTGTTTGGAGTGTTTTCCAACGTGAGACGCAGAATACCTCTCTTGTTTGCATTTACACTGACTCCTATGTTGTGTTTAAGGGATGTACACAGTGGCTTCCTTTTTGGCAACAAAGTGATTGGGAAGTTAACAGAATTTCAGTATGACAAAAGGAAAACTGGCAGGGAATACTAATATTGCAAGTCGAGGTAATGTTACTGTGGGGTGGGTAGCTTCTCACCAGACAGATGGTAATCCAGCTGCAGAGTGGAATAATGCAGTTGATGAATTAGCTAGACTAAGTCACCTTCAGAAGGAATAAGTTACAGAGGACTGGGAGCACCTATTAGAATGGCTGCATGTAAAAAGACAGCACACAGGTGTAAAATTTGTACAAAGAAACCCTCGCTTGTGGTTGGCCTGTCACTAGGGAAATGTGTAAAACATGCATATCAGCCTGTGAGCAGTGTTGCAAACGGCTAGAAAGGCATCCTTTGGAAGATGGTCCTTTGCATTTAAGAAAGGGTAAAGGCTTATGGGATGCGTGACAGATAGATTATATCGGTCCCTTTAGAAAGCCAGATGGGAAACATTTTGTGATGCTGGGAGTGGAGATTATATCTGGGTTAGTCCAAGATGAAGCTTTTAAAAGAGCTACAGGAGATAATACTGTTAAAGCATTGCAAGAGTGGCTTGGGACTTTCCCAAAACCATAGGAAATTCAATTTGATAATGGGTCCCACTTCACTGCTAAAGTAGTACAGGATTGGGCAAAGGATGAAGGAATAAAATGGACTTTTCATACCCATTACTACCCCCAAGCTAACGGAATTGTAGAAAGGACCAATGGTCTCCTTAAATGACTCCTTAAACCACAGGAGGCTGGCTGGGATCTGCAGTTATGGAAAGTTTATGGAAAGCTATAAAAGGTATAAATGAAACATGGGGAGTAAACGGGTATCCCAAAATAACTGCCTTTTGTCCAAAAGCCCCATGCATAATTCCTGCACTATGGAGACCGAATGATCCCAAGAATCTGGCACACTACCCTGGGCAACCTGTTCTAGTGGATCTCCCTGCTGTAAGGGAAGTACCACTAGTGCTGAAAACACCCTTGAATAAATATACATGGGTAGCCACCAGTGCTCTGGGAAAGGAATTTCAGATAAGCACATGTTGGATAGTGGATAATGGGATAATTTTAATCTCCTGCCTATTGGTGGCAGACTCTGTTGTGTTTCCTTTCATAGAAAGAATGCTGAGGGACATGACAACCAGATAAACCGTGGCTACCACAACTGGAGATCTAACCAAATTACAACAACCACTGCAGTCAGCCTTAACAACCTTAGCAACCCCACAGTGGTTGTTATCAAACATATTACCAAATTGGGAAAAGTAAATGTGAATGACCACAAATTGACAATTGATGCACTCGGTGCTACGCAAAATAACATCTCTTTAGCCTTCAGCTGTACCCAGGCTCAATTGTGGATGCTGTCAGTTGCTGCCTCAATTATAAGAGAAGGCGAACAAAACACTTTTCCTACTGAAGTTCGAAGAATAATCTTGGGATAGTGCCACTGATTTTGAAAGATAATTCCAATCTTAATGGAACTTGATAAATTTTACCTATGACCACAGCACAAAGACAGCCACAGCCTTTGTACTGAGGATACGTAATGCTTCAGTGCATTCAACATTCCCTATCATTGCATCAGGGCTGAATCATGATGGAGCTATTCTTTATCCTTTTGAGAATACAGAATGGGCCCGTCAAATTGGTGAGAAGTGGCAAACTGTTATCTGGAAACTTGTATTGTACAGGAATAACAAGGGTTTATCTGTGAAAGTGATGCAATCAGAGCTCAAGATATTTGCTTAGACACAGAACAAAATGTTTGTAACTTTGAAATTCATCTAAACGAGATTCCTGAAACAGTACTGGTGCATATGGGCAATGGGTGTGCATGCTTAAAGAACTGCTTGTGATAGTGTTTTCATAGAAGATTTGGTAATGAGTACTAAAAATCATTCAAATTTTTGTCTGTAACTTTGCTAAAATTGCAGGATGTGATTTTTCTTTTGTAGCCCCTCTCATCACCTTCTACAGTCCAATTACACACTGATCCACCACCTATTGCCTACTCCCATTGGGATGAACCTCACTCTGATAAAGCAATTGTTGCTTCACCAAGATTTAGTTGAAATATTGGAAATGATTAAGAAAACGGACAAAAACCCCTTAATTATGGTTCATCAAAATATAAAAGAAATACACTGTGCTCTGGAAAGAGTAAAGAGAGATGCCGAACACAGGTGGTAGGATACTCTTTTTGGGTGGTCATCTACTGCTACAGGTGTCCTGAACAAATTGTGTCATCCCATAATTGTTCTCTTGATTTTGGTTTTGATTGGTTTTGTTTTATCAGCAATCTTTTACATCATGAAGTGGAGAATGATGAAATGGTTAACAAACCCCTTGGAAAGGGCAGAGCCATCCCAGAGGGTCCTGAGCACTTGGGAAGGGCAGACACCAAACCCCTCTGAGCAGGGACAGCAAAACCTTTTCCACTTGCCTCCCTCACCTGGCTGTGCTTTCCCTGCTTGTCAGCACTGCCATGTTTGCCTATCTGTAGCCCCCCTCCGTGTCCTCCCCATCCCTGGATCTGGCACTGTCAGTTCTGTACTCAGAGGTGCCTCTAGCCCTGAACCCCCTCATCTACAGCCATAGGAAACCAGGAGCTCAAGGCTGCAGTGTGGAGACGGATGACTAGATGGTTTCAGGAACACAAAACTGCTGGCCAGTTTCTGCCAGTCACTTGTAATAAAAGTCATTTTTGATAGAATTTTTCTGTTTGGTTGTGTTGGTTTTTTTTCCCTCTATCTTAGTTTCTTAATATTATCCACAAAGGAAGGCCATTGTTTGTGTCATTTCTTATTTTTATTCTTTCCACCTTTGTTATAGGCACAAACTGTCAGTGAGGGGCTGTGCTCTCAGTGGCTTTGAATGAATTAAACAATCTCTCAGAAAAGTTTTCACTGGAGATTCCCCTTCTGTTCCCTTCTCTGAAGCTGCAGCAGCAATGTCTGTATGCAGAGCTGGGGGCAGATCAGTGCTGGCAGCTCTGCTCCTACTGGCCACACCACTCCTGATCCAGGCCAGGTGCCACTGGCCTTTACAGCCACCTGGGCACTCTGCTGGCTCATGTCCAGCCTGCTGTCCATCAGTGCCCCCAGGTCCCTTTCTGCCTGCCCACTCTCCAGCCACTCTGTCCCCAGCCTGTAGCACTGCAGGGGTTGTTGTGGCCAAAGTGCAGGACCTGGCACTTGGTCTTGTTAAACCTCACTTTGTTAGATTTGGGCCCTGGATCCAGTCTGTCAGGGTCCCTCTGCAGAGCCCTCCTACCTTCCAGCAGGTCCACACTCACACCCAGCTTGGTGTCACCTGCAAACTTGCTGATGGTGGACTCAATTCCCTCATTCACTGCCTCTGTATGTTACCCATAGGTAACACGTGTTTGTAGAGAAGAGCAGATGCCCCAAGCTGCTGGTGGCCCATGTCCTGAGTGGCTGGCCCAGTTTCAGTCGTAGCTGGACCAGCACGGCTGGCTCAGCAGGGGAGGAGGTGAGGGGATCTCGAGGGGCTTCCACTTCAGGGCGGGGCTGGGGGGCCATGGGGGAGGCACGCAGGGCTGGTGCTCTGCTTTCCTGGCCACTGCTGCTGCCGGGGCCACGTCTGAGAGCTGCCAAACCGGATGGTCCTTGGGCTCCCTGGGGCCGAGGGAGAGTCGCGCCTTCTTGGCCGGGATGCTGGAGCTGCAGCAGGGTGACTGTGGAGAGAGCAGTGCCTGAGGCCCCAGCTGCTGGGGGCACACAGGGACCCTCCTGCCCAGCAGGGCCCAGAGCTGGCAGGGCTCCCCAGCACAGCTGGAGCTGCTGGCACAGCTTGGCACAGCTGGACAGCTGCCCCTCAAGGCCCCGGCCAGCAGGGGATGGCTCTGGGCAGGGTCCCTGGCCAGGAGCAGCCCCAGAGCACCTCAGCCTTTCAAGGGCAATCTGTCCCTGCTCTTTCTCCTCCCCACCTTGCATTGCATCTGCTCCCTGCTCCTGGGGCTGCTCTTGGCCACGCAGCCTCAGTGGGAGCCAGCACTGCCTGCAGCCTCAGTGGGCTCCCCAGGACAAGGCCCAGCAATTAAGAGGCCAATTAAAGCACTGGGCAGCAGCAGAACCCTCAGCAGAGTTATTTGGACAATCACTGACCATCCACAACTCCACAACAGCCTCACTAGGAGTGTTTCCTATCAGCAGCCTTTAAAAGAAGCTATTTGAGGCAGAGATCAGCAAAACACTCACCATTTCCTCTTCCAGCAATATCAGATTCCAGCATAGAACATCATCAGCAACAGTGCCCCACCAGCCAATGGCCCCAATGGCCATTAACTTCATTAAACAATGTGTTCTCCAGCAGAAATCTCTGCTCATGCTTTTCCAGATATTTTCAGCATGTGTTGAGGTGCCGACTGCATCTGTGGGAGCAATGGCGAGGGTGCTGTGCTCTGCTGCTGAGCTGGCAGCTCGGTGGATACAGCCACGACGTTCCCTGTTTCCCCCAGAGCTGGGGCCTGCAGGCACCTTGGCATCCCTTGGCACAGGACTGCTCAGTACCCGAACCCCTGAGACTGCATGGGATAATTCCTCTGTGCTGTGCTGGTCTTCTCCAGGCAATATTTGTCAAAGACATGGATAAGAACAAGGAAAATGCCCAGGGTTTTGGAGCTGCTCCAGTACCCACCCATCTCCAAACAGCTGCCCCTCCTGATCTACCCTGAGACCGGGAAATTGCAGGGGATCTCAGGGTGTGCATGGCCCGTGGGGCAGATTGGGCTCCCTGTCAGCTGGTGCCAAAGGCCTTCCTGCAGAGGCTGGGGAGAAGCTGCAGCCAGGCCAGGCTGGGGAACAGCCCTACAGGCTGTGACAGCAGCACAGGGGCAGCGAGGCTGCCATGGATCCCTTCCTGCTGTGCCGGGCACGGCGTGTCCAGAAGTGCAGAGAAAGCCCCCAGCTGCTGAGTCTCAGGAGAAGGCTGATGGACAGGCACCAACCATGGCATCTCTCCAGATCACCCAGCATCTGTTCCAGGTGTTTGGATTCCTCCAGGGACTTACTATTTCCTATAGGTTCTTTCTTCCTTCTCAGGGCACCTTAAGAGAAAGTATTTCCATTTCCTAGGAATGGATCCCACAGAAGCAGTGCTCAGCCTGTGGGGTCAGCAGGGACACACTACTCACCCCTGTCATGGGAGCTGGGCCTGCGTGAGCATCCAGCAAAGGACCTGGGAAAGTGCTCCCTGCAGACACACCTGTAACTCAGCAGCAACAGCAGCTTCTGCCATCTCTGCTGCTCTGCACGGGCAGCACTGGCTGCAGGAGCAGTGAGGGGATTGCACAGGGCCAGGGCACACATGAGCACAGCTCTGTCCTGGCACCTGCAGCGATGCCCCCTGGCCGAGCTCTGGGCTCTGAGCTGGCAGCTCCTCCAGGGGAAAAGGCCTTGTGACCTGTCCTCATCATCTTCCTCTTCATCATGCTCAGAAATGGGTATGGGTTGGGATTCCAGATCATCTTCATCAACAGGTTCATCTGCAAAGAAAGACAGGACAGAGCAGCTCCCAGCATTGCAGGAGATCCTCAGACTGCCTGAGGCTGGCAAAGGAGCTGCACAAGGCACAGCCCCAGGGAACAGCCCTGGGCCCTTCCCTTCCCTCTGCTCTTGTCTGTGGCTGCACTGAACACACAGAGAAGACACTGGCATTGCACATGGGAAGACCATTGACAGCTAAATGCTCCTTCCTCCCATTGACAGCAATCCTATGGGATCACTGTTGGGCACAAGAGTAGAAATTTCCAGGCCAAGATTTCCAGAATCCATCAAACTTGAGAGGATCTTAAGGGAAAAGACACATGAATATTGCTCTGGACAATGTTTACACTTGGACAATGATTATTGATTTAGGAAAGGGTTGCTGATAATTTACCTTCACCAAGCTCCAAAATCCTTAAACCACAGTTTACCAGTGATTCCAAATGATGCAAGTCACGACCCCAGTCTAGAAGAAGCACAGATGGGAACCATTCCATGGTGTGCTGGGATCCCCTTCTACAGGGAACTGAGCACTTCAGGGGGTCAGGTCATGCTGTGTGCCCGCAGTGCCAAGCAGCAGAGATGGCAGCTCAAGGCTCAGCAGGGCTCAGGCCCAGAGGCACAGCAATTACCTCCTGTGGCTGTGCTGCCATCGCCTCCCTTCCTGCAGCAGAGGCTGCCAATGAGCCACGGCTTCCCCTGGGATGATTTACCAAAACATGAGTATTGGTCTAATACTGATACCCATCTGTGACAGAGAAAAGACTCTCTAACAATTTAAAGTTAGAAAATGGATGTTTATTCAGTGATGGGCAGCAGTGTGAGGTAACCCTCTAATATGCACTGCAAAATGACAGGTGATCACAGAGTCTATTTATTGACAGAATTTTAAACAAATACATATCCATAATAACAGCCCCTCCCATCCTCTGCTTCCTATTGCAGTTAGTTTCAATGGGTATTAAGCATGTGTGGTTAGCTTCTTAAATGAAGTGTGGGGTCGTTTTTGTGGGGAGGGGTCTTAAAAAGAGGAAGGAAGGAAGGAAGGAAGGAAGGAAGGAAGGAAGGAAGGAAGGAAGGAAGGAAGGAAGGAAGGAAGGAAGGAAGGAAGGAAGGAAGGAAGGAAGGAAGGAAGGAAGGAAGGAAGGAAGGAAGGAAGGAAGGAAGGAAGGAAGGAAGGAAGGAAGGAAGGAAGGAAGGAAGGAAGGAAGGAAGGAAGGAAGGAAGGAAGGAAGGAAGGAAGGAAGGAAGGAAGGAAGGAAGGAAGGAAGGAAGGAAGGAAGGAAGGAAGGAAGGAAGGAAGGAAGGAAGGAAGGAAGGAAGGAAGGAAGGAAGGAAGGAAGGAAGGAAGGAAGGAAGGAAGGAAGGAAGGAAGGAAGGAAGGAAGGAAGGAAGGAAGGAAGGAAGGAAGGAAGGAAGGAAGGAAGGGAGGGTCAGTCTCCCTTGCCCTAAACTCTTGACCTTTTTTATCGATGACAGTACAAATGGCTTCTGGGTGAACTTCAATTTCCTTCTCTTCATGACTTTGAGTAAGTTTCTTGTTGCAATTGTTCATGTTTCTTTGACCTACTTACTAGTTTCATCTTTTCAAGCATAGCTCAGCAAACGCAAAGTGACAGGCAATCAATTATTTAAGCTTCAGATAACTATCTCAAGACTAGTTTATTGAGTAAATAAATCACATTTGACTGAAATCTCAATTTCCCTACAATTAGTGTTTCAGTAATTCCACAGTTTTAGTGAGAATTTGGGAGGGGAACTGGTGAATTCTAAATTCCCAATGTGCAGAATGCTTTAATTCCATAGTTTTAGTGGGAATCTGGGAAGGAAGCAGGAAGATTCTAAATTTCCAACACCCTGAATGCCATAAATCCAAGGTTTTTGTAGAAATTTAAGAGAACACATGGAGGAATCAAAAATCCCGGAAAGCTGCTATTGTATGGAAATTTGGAAGGGAGCTGGAGGACTCAAAATTCCCAATGCCTAGAATGTTGAAATTCCATGGTTTTGGTGGGAATTTGGGAGGAGAGCTGGAGGATTCTAAATTCCCAGCATCTGAAATGTGGTTATTCCATGGGAATTTAGGAGGGAAACTGGAGGATGCTAAATTCCCAATGCCCAGAATGCTGTAATTCCATAGTTCTAGTGGGAATCCTAGGAGGGAAGGAGGAGGATTCCAAATTATCAATGCCTGGAATCTTTTTATTGTGTGGGAATTGCTAAGGGGAACTGGAGGGTTCAAAATTTCCAACACTGAGAATGCCATTATTCCATGGGTATTTGGGAGGGGAACTCTGCTATTCTAAACTCCTGACACCTGGAGTGTTGCTATTCTGCGGGAAGAAACTGGACTTCTGAACAGCAAACCAATGTGATTTTGCAGAAGCTGATTTATTGTTTAAAATTGACACCAATTATACATTTCTAGAACCATCACCCACGTGGGAACACACTTTACAATTGGCAATTTTAGGATATTAATCCACCCCTTCAACCCCCCAAAAGTCTGTCATTGGTGCTCTTCACAATCTTTGCCACCCCCTGCTATCTTCAATCTTCTAATCTTGGTATTTGATGTTTTCAATGTCTTCTCTCCCGATTTAGCACAGTTGATGTTCCAGCGTCCTTGGGGGTTTCAAACAAGTTATGGAAAAACTCCCGAACCTTTCTCATGCTGTGCACCTGCTGTAAACACTGATCTAAACTGAGAAATGCACAAAACCAGCAAGTGTGTGAAAGGGACATGAGAACTAACAGCAAAATGTGCTGCAATAACTGAACAGCAGAACACAGCAGCTCAATATGGTTTATTGGCTGGTGCACAAACAAGGCCCAGATTTGTACAGAAATGTTCAGCAGGGTCCAAACCCCGTTCAACATTACATTTTCTCCTTCTTTTTCTTGCACTAGCTAAGTCGTATTTTCTATTTTTACTTTATTTTATACTTATCTCATTCTTATTTTACTCTTATTTTAATTTTATCTTATCTTAATTTTATTTTAATCTTATTTTATTATTTTACTATTTTATCCTAATCATTATACTATCTTATCTTTATACTATTTTATCTTTTTGTCTTATCTTATTGTTATTCTATCTTTTATATTTTTTTTTGAAAATTTATTTTGTTTTTATTTTATCACACTTTATTCTATTCTATTACATCTTATTTTTTTTTTTTATCTTATTCTTATCTAATGAATCATTAACTTTATTTATGGAAGAAACAATGTGCTAACAACTAACAAAAATAGATAAACTCCTTTAATTACATTTTTTAACTATCCCGGTATTCTCCATTTTTTTTTAACTAATTCATCTAAACTCTAATTGTCTACGGATAGCTTTTCATATTATTTTGCAATTGTTTAATTTTGTTGTGAATGGATGCAGAATGGTTAGAAAGATTCATACAACACATCTCATTAAAATTTTCACACCTGTGCTTGTGTGCTGATAACCAAAAAATCCATAGCAGCTTTATTTTGCAACGCCACATGTTTAATACTATCTACATGAGTGAGCATGTGCTTCAAAACAGTGGAAGTAATATTTAATTCTTCAGTCACTTAATATTTCAGCTTGTTGAGCATAGTCAATGCTTTAGGAGCAGCAACACTTGGGGAGAAAATTAATGTTATTATTTGAACTGGAGCTTCTCAGAATTCTACACTATTGTAACAATCAGGCTTTAAACTCCGAAATTCTTTTTTAACTCTTTTGCTGTACCTTGTTTTCTAAAGGGTCTGATTCAACATTTCATGCACACTAGGGGCAAACATAGTCAGCTTTTTTAAATAACGAGGTCTACTAAAAGGATTGCTTGGAATTGCAGGCTGTGCCTTATTTTCATAAATTAGAAAAACACTTGGGGGAAGCAATCTTGCAACTCCACTTGCTTTAGCACTCTCAGGGTAAATCTGATTGGGGCAATACTTAGTTACATTCTTTTACTAGGGAGAATTAGGAATTAAAACAACACTGTTGTTTTTGGGACGTGGGACTAAAACATTACTCAAGTTAACCAATTTGAAATTCAAAGGATAATTGAAAAACAAGCAATAATTTCTAGAAAATGACTTTAACTAATTTAGTTCTTTGGGCTCTAATTTATTCTTCTTCAGTGATTGTGTTATTATACTTGCTTGAAAACATTCTCTATTTAGCTCAATTCTTAATCTTTTTGCATATGTCCACTTTTGTACTTACTTTCACTTAAGGTTTACTAAGCATTTTCTGTTTCCACTCCTTCTGCTGTGACATGTGGCTTTTTTCTAGGTTTTACCCAGTTTGTAAAATCAGTAAAATTAGTCATTGTAACACTAATTAAACATGTATGAAAAGGATCTCTTGACTTGGCTAAAGATAAACAAAGAGAATTTACTTCAGCTGCGTCAGCCTAAGTGAGCTACATTTTTTGAGGATGCTATTTTGGTGGGCTGGTTTGTTCTGCCCTCTTGATGTTGCTGGCTGTTATAATGGACAGAAGAAAAATCACAGAAGCTTACATCTCTAATTTAACGCTGTTCTTCATCCTTATTTGCTTCTTTGTGCCTTTTTGCTTTCTTGTGCTTTTTTGTTTTGCTGAGCTTCTTCAATTTTTACAACCGCCTTGTTCATCTTTAATTTTTAGGTCCAACTTTTCAATTTTCTAGAGCTTTTGCTCACACTTAATACCTTTGAGCTTTTTTTCTCTTTCTTTCACCTGAAGTTTTTGGATTAGCTTACAATACTACAAAACAGCTTGTGCAAATTGCTCCTGATTTTCAAACAGACTTAAAGCTTCTCTACCTGTCTTATTTGAATTAACTGTTATATCTGTTACTTGTGTCAAAACTGCCTTAGTGTTGAAATCTTGAAAGTGCTGCCGTGCACAAACTGAGCACTTTGGGAATGCTTCTCCTTTAAACAGAATTCACTTTGAGAAGTTGAAAGAAAGAATATTTAAAGAAAATTATTTAGAATACAATACCATGATAATGGTACCATGACATGAGGCTTTTTCTTAACAAGTTACTAAGTTTCCAGACAGGGCTGTGTTTTGGCAGTCCTGTTCCTGTTCAGGTCATGAAAGCTGCACGGTAGTTAGGAAATTTCTCTTCTGACTGGGCCTCATTTTCTTGGAGACAGTTGATGCCTGGTCAATTGAGTATATGATTACTTTGAACTTGCTAATGATAGAAACACATGCACATCTTCTCTTTAAGTTAGCAAATCAATTAGGCATTTTTATTATACATTCAATTGAGGAATTTAATATCTAGTGAGATCGGAATCTTGCAGCAATCAGTAATAATTCAGATATATCAATTAAAAACATTTTTTCTATCAGACATAATTAATTATACATGTGAAGTTAGATGATTACTAAGCACTAAAACACTGTACTATCATCCCAGTGTCTGCAACAGCTGATAAACTTTAAATCAGTGAAGAATTGGATAATCACTTCTGGAAAATTATTTCTAAGCTCACTCTAAAAAAATATGTCTAGCTGTCATATTGGTAGGGTTAAATTGCCAAGTCAAAGCAACTCGAGTGTGGTTTTGCTGCAGAAAACACCTGGGTCTGTTGGCAGTTCCCCATCCAGGCAGAGCCAGGGCGTGGCCAGAGCCCAGGCTTTAACTGGAAGAGAATTCCCTGACATATCTTTAAAAAAAAGCTAAGACTTTTAAGAACAGAAGCTGCAACTAAACACTTTAGGGTGAGACAGCAACTAAACCCTTTCAGCATTCGCTTCTCTCTCAAGTTTTTCTTTAGGCTTGTTTTCTTTCACAAGAAACTACAAGATCATCAGTTTAGAGGAAACTTCCAATGAAGCTCAGATATCATTACTTGGAACTCTGAAAATGCTAAAAATCATGAGACAACAGAGAGGCAGCCTAGATATGCAATTAAAAAAGAAACAGAAAAGATCTTGAAAATGACACGTCTCATAGATAATTACACCAAGAGATGTTCAAACACATAAAAAATGCTGGCTGTGCATACAACAAATCCAATATCAACATCTTATGAGTTTGCCTATTACAAAATTGGTAAATTCACACTATTCAATCAATAATGTTAATTATCACCTTAGTAAAATAAAAGCATGCTTAAGAAAACTCAGTTAATCAGTATTAATATTAAACATAACTGGAACAAAATATTGTCTAAACTTAGTGACGCTGAAACTTAATAGAAATGAAATCTAACAGAATTAACTTAATAGAACTTAGCCTTAGTTAATTTTAACAGAACATATTTGGACTCTAAAGAAACCACCCGTGAAGGAAGAGCTCCCTGAACTAAAATGACACAAACATTATCTGCCTGTAAATATTGTTGGGTATATAAATTTCTAATTGTTATAATAAAAACTAATAACATTATAACTATGCTACTATCTGAGTGCACTCAGATAGTTTGGAACTCCTCTAGTAAAACCGTAAAAAACACTATAATTACTAACCACTTTTAACTGTCCGCAACACCTTTTTTTTTCCTTTTTTTCCCCTTTTTTTTTTTTTTTTTTTTTTTTTTTTTTTTTTTTTGTCAGGGGGCGGGGGAACCGCGCCCCTCGGGAGAGCATCGCAGTCTGCGCTGGGCCCCCTTCTCCCTTCTTTTGCTGCACACGCTCCAAACTAACAGGCTGAAACTGAGGATCCGACATTCTTCGCATTCCCCGGCACAGGCCGAAACGAACAAACTTTCCTCGGGACCACTCGCTCCCGAGAGCCGAACCCGGTGATCTGTGCCGGCACCGCAGCCCGTGAGACCGGCACCGCCACCGCCACAGCAGCTTTTGGGGGGAAATTGCTGTCTTTTCTCTTCACCGAGATCAGAAATCATTGGACTTCTTTTCTCTCTCTGATTCGTCAATTGAGTGACGTTCTCAGTTGTGCTAATTTTCTCTTTGATGCACTGGGGGTGGGGGGGGGGAAATCGCTCTGCATGCGAATATTCGTGATCTACATTTGAATGCCCGCTCTGACTGAGCTCTGGTAACTGTCTGCTTAGGGCTGCTGTTAACTCTCCAGGGGACACCCCGGGAAAGCCCGTAAGTTCTGGTTCTGATGTTGGCAAGGAAGCATCTATTTCTATTTTTTCTGATTCCAATAGGGACTGAGAGTCCACACTGCCCGAGACTTTCCGCAGAGCCAGCAACTCTGTCTCAGGGACCACTGATGGTAAGAACGGAGTAACTGTCTCTTCCCTCACCAAGCACTCTCGTGCAAACGCTGCAAAGGCAGCCGCAGGGTAACTCGAAACAAATCCTTTCTTGACCCTATCTAAATAGTCTTTTTAAACCCTCTGAGTCGTACTTGACTGCTCTCACAGAGAGGATATGCTGGAGGATATTTAACTTTGTCCGCATTTCTTGCTTTTCTTTCGATAATAATTTCTCCATCCCTCCAGCCCCAGCCGCTCACCTTTTCCGTAGTTCTTCACTGCGCTGAGCACGCTTTTCTCTTGGAGCTTTTCTCGGGAACTTCTTGGTCCCGTGCTCCTGCCGGCTTTCCTCCCATCCTCTCTTCGGCATCTTCTCTGTCTCCCGCGTTCTTCGGGTTCTCTTCGGAGCTGTGCTCCGACCCCGCTGCCGTGGTCTGGCTGTGGCAGCCCAGGCTGCGCTTCTGCTTCTTCACTCCGCGGACCCCTTTCAGACACTACGGCTAAAACGTTTCGGCTCGCTTCATGCGCCATGTGTACGGTTTACCACATCGCCAGGGTCACCAAATGTGGGAAAAAACTGGACTGCTGAACTTCAAATGAATATGATTTTGCAGAAGCCAATTTATTGTTTACAATTGATCCAAATTATACATTTCTAGAACCATCACCCATGTGGGAACACACTTTACAATTGGCAATTTTAGGATATTAATCCACCCCTTCAACCCCCCAAAAGTCTGTCATTGGTGCCCTTCACAATCTTCACCACCCCCTGCTATCTTCAATCTTCTAATCTTGGTATTCGATGTTTTCAATGTCTTCTCTCCTGATTTGGCATAGTTGATGTTCCAACATTTTTGGGGTGTTTCAAACAAGTTATGGAAAAACTCCCAAAATTTTCTCATGCTGTGCAGCTGTTGTAAACACTGATCTAAACTAAGAAATACACAGACAGTGAGTGTGTGAAAGGGACATGAGAACTAATAGCAAAATGTGCAGCAATAACTGACCAGCAAAACACAGCAGCTCAATATGGTTTATTGGCTGGTGCACACACAAGGCCCAGATTTGTACAGACATGTCCAGCGGGGCCCAAACCCCGTTCAGCACTGCAACAGCCAGGGGGGTCTCAGGGTCTCTAGAGGAGAATTTTGGGGTTCTTAAAGGCAATTTCTGGGAAATCTGGGCTCTTTCCAGGGAATTCTTGGAGTCCCTCTAGGGAATTTTGTGGTTCCTATAGAAAATTTTTGGGAATGGTCATTAAAGGGAATTTGGGGGTCTCATGGGAATTTTGTGGTTCTCATAAGGAAATTATGGGGTGATTAAAGGGAATTTTGCTGTGTTTGTAGGGAATTTCAGGGCCTATATTGAGAATTTTGAGAGTTATGGGGTCTACACCAAGAAGCTTATTTTATTAACTTTTGTCCGAACATGGGAATTTTTAAGTTTCTATTGGAATTTTTTGCAATGTTATGGTCCTCAAATGGAATTTTGGAGGATCCCATAGAGAATTTTGGGGATTTTTGGGGTCTCTATAAACAAACTTTGATACAAACATGGGAGGTTTAGTTACTCCAGAGGAATTTTCTAGACTGTCACAAGGGAATATTTGGCAATTCAGGGTCCAAATGTGGGAATTTGGGGGAAGGGTGATGGATTTTGGGTGTTGAAATTAGGAAGAGCTGGCATGAAGCCTATGAGACCCAGGGCTCTGATTTTAGGGTGATTTTGGCTCCCTTGGGGGTGTTTCAGGCCAGTTTAGGTGTGTTTAGTTCCATTTGGGTGCTTTTAGGAAAAAACAGGCACTTTCAGGGTTGAGTTTCCGGCCATCAGGAAGATTAAAGGCTGATTTTGGGCCAGTTGTGTGGGTTTTTAATCAGTTTGGGAAATTTTAGACCCCTTGGTTAGATTTTAAGCCCATTTGGCTGAATTTAGGCCAACCATGTGAGGATACAGGGTGGATTTATGGACCTTTGTCTGTTTCTAAGCTAAACCTGATCAATTCTCGGATGAATTTTAGGCCCCTTTGGATAATGTAAGAGCCATTTGGATGATTCTAGACCCCTTTGTGTAAATGTGTGCATTTGAGGTCCTTTATTGGTGATTTTAGACCAACCGGATCCAATTAAAACCGTGCAGCGCATTGGCCCCGCCCCTTTTCCCTCACAGTTACGCCCTTCCCTTGACCCCGCCCCCTTCTCACGGTTCCCGCCCTTCCCTTGACCCCGCCCCTTCTCACAGTTCCCGCCCTTCCCTTGACCCATTCCCTCCTAGTTCGGGGTTCGAAACGGGGGAGGAGGAGGATGGAGGGAGGAAGAGGCTCAGCGGCAGCAGAAGCTGAAGGAGACAAGGAACGATTCGAGCCCGAGCCCGGAGCTGCCTGAACTAGCAGGAAGCCCCCCGGGACCATCACCCCCCATCCCGCAGGTGCCCGGGGAGGGGGAGCTCGCCCCAAATATCCCGGGGGGCTCCCTGGGTTTGGGGATTTTTGGGGGGGATGTTTGGATCGTGCAGGGCTGCAGAGGCGCAGATGGCCCTCAGGGGGACATCGGGGGGTCCCCGGGAGGTGTTTTTGGGGGTCCCGGTGGCGGCAGAGCCCCGGCGGGGGCGGGGGGATGCGGGTCTCCCCGCAATGGGGGTTGGGCTTCCCGGGCCGGGCCCTGCGAGCTCTGCCGGGGCCCGTGGGGACCGCGCGGGGCCGGCGGCATCGGCGGGGGGACACCGGATTGGGGGAGCCCCGGGAGAGCCGCGGCTTCCCTGAGCGGGACCCCAGAGAGAGGAGAGCCCCAGAACCCCAAAGCGGGACCCCGAGAGGGGGGAGGGACCCCTGGGATTGCCGGGACCCCGGCGGGGGTGCTGGGGCTGGAGGGGCGGCACGGCCGGGAAAGGGATTCGGGGCTCCTGGTGCTGCCAGTGGCTGCTCCCAGCATGAGCCCAGTTGCTCCCCGCGTGTGGTTACAGTTCCCTCGGTGCTCCCAGGATGAGCCGGGTCACTCCCAGGCATTCCCTATTATGGTGGAATTTGCCCCAGGCACGGTTCCAGTTGCTCTGAATTCCTCCCACTTTGGTCCAGTGTGTTCCCCATTCTCCCAGCTGCCCCAAACAGAGACCCAATTTGCTGGTTTGATCCCAGTATGAGTCCAGTATGATGCCAGTCTCAGCACACAGGTCCCCATTCACACTTGTCCCCAGTTGCCCCAGCATGATCCCAGTTTCCCCCCAGCACATTCCCAGTCACTCCCAATTATGTCCCAGTCACCACCGCTATGGTCTCAGACACTCCCAGTATATCCCAGTTGTCCTGAGCAATCTCGTAGTTATTCCCAAGCACTCCCAGTTACCTCAGCGTGGTTCACTTGCCCCCAGTTTTATCCCAGTTGCCCCTACAATACTCCCAGTGCCTCTCAGCATTTTTTTGGGTGAGGAGGAGAATGCAGAACTCCAAAGCTGGTCCAAATCACTCCCATTCATTCCCTATATGATGCAGCTTTCCCAAGGATGTACCCAGTTGCTCTCCAGTTCCTCCCATTTTCATCCAGTGCATTCCCAGTTCTCTCAGTTGCCCCCAGTATAGTCCCAGTCTCTCCCAGTATCAGGCCAGTGGGCCCCAGTGTGACCCCAGCTGTTCCCTGTCAATGCCAGCATGACCCCAGTAGCCTCCAGTATAATCCCTGTGACTCCCGGTCTCTCACAGTATATCCCAGTCACCCCAGCATGCTGCCAGTCACTCTCACTTCTTCCCAGTTGCTTTCCCCATGATTCCAGTTGTTCACAGCCACTCCCAATCCATCCCAGTCCATCCCAGTATGATGCCAGTCACCCTCAGTGTGACCCCAGTCTCACCCAGCATGGACCCAGCTGCTTTCCCTGTGATCCCAGGATGATCCCAGTTGCTGCCAGAATAGTTCCAGTTGTTCCCAGTTCCTCCCAGGATGATCTCTAGAATAGCCACAGTCACTCTCAGCATTGTCCCACTATCTCCCAGTTGCCCCCAGCCTGGTTCCAGTCCCCCCAGTGTGGTTACAGACACTCATTATATCCCAGTTTCCCTAGTAAGGTTCCAGTTACCTCAGAATGAAGCCAGTCTTTCCCAGTCATTCCCAGTTGTCTCCAGCCTGACCCCAATTTCTGTCAGTGTCCTATCCTCCCAGTTACTTCCAGTATGATCCCTGTCATGGCCTCAGTCCCCTCAGCATGGTTCCAGTACCTTCCCAGTTGATCCCAGTTTCTCCCAATGTGTCCACATTTTCCTCCCAATGTGGGTCCAGTTGCTCCCAGTAACCCCCAGCCAGGTTCCATTCCCCCAATCCCAGTGGCTCTCAGGATAATCCCAGTAGGACCTGTAGTCACTCTCAGTATGGTTCCAGTCATTTCCAGTATGATACCAGTCACTCCCAGATCCTCTCAGTATTCTTCCAGACATGCCCAGAGTGACTCCCTGTCACTCCCAGTGTGGGCCCAGTTGTTCCCAGTCACTCCCAGTATGGTTACAGTTGTGGCCAGGACTTTTCCTATCACTCCCAGTCTGATTGTAGTGTGGTCCCAGTCAATCTCAGATATTCCCAGTACTATTCCAGTCACTCCCAGTATGATCCCAGCTAGTTCCAGCAGGATCCCAATATGACTCTGATATGGGCACAGCTGCTCCCATTATCATCCAGTGTGGTTCCAGTTGCTCTCATTTCTCCTCACTGTGGTTTCAGCCTCTCCAGTGTATCCCAGTTGTTGCCAGTATGTCCCCAGTCAGTCCCAGTTGTCCCCAGCTGATTCCAGACTGATCCCAGTTGCTGACAGGTTCTCCCAGTCACTCTCACTGCATTTTTAGTTGCTGCCAGTATGATCCAGTATGATCCCAGTATTTCTGTGCATGGTTCCATTTCCTCCCAGTTCCTCCCAGTGTGATCCCAGTTCCCCCATTTGCCCCTAGCACAGTCCCAGTCACTCCATAGATGATCCCAGTTTCTCCTAACATGGTCCCAGTCATGCCCATTTCCCCCAGTACAGATTAGTAGTTCCAACTGACTCCCAGTGTCCCTCAGCGTGGTCCCAGTTCTCCCCAACATGGTCCTGATTTTTCCCAGTGTGGTTCCAGTCACTCCAGTGTTATAGATAGAAACGAGATCAAGCAGAATTAAATATGATTAAAATAAACACGGTTTTCGATAGCCACAATCAAAAAGGACGGTGCTGAGCCCGGGGTCGGCATCGGGTGAACACACAATGATTCAAACTCTCCCCTTTAATTAGTCCAGTTTTTATACAGTTTTTCCTTGCCCAATTCAAA
Organism: Erithacus rubecula; assembly: GCF_903797595.1. Classification (NCBI taxonomy): domain Eukaryota; kingdom Metazoa; phylum Chordata; class Aves; order Passeriformes; family Muscicapidae; genus Erithacus; species Erithacus rubecula. Next base: position 44,340 of record NW_027636120.1, on the reverse strand, counting down.
CTCTCCGCTTTAGTTAGCCCTGTTTTTATACAGTTTTTCCTTGCCCGGAGTGGAGGTCTTTGTCTTCTCTTATCGTTCAGCATAGTCATGTAGTTTTCTTTCACTGTCTTGAGCTGGATGAAACCGTATCCTGGGAGATGATGAATTTTGATGAAGGCAAATTCAGGTTTACAGGAAGATGGAATTGAGATGTAACTTGCAGATTTTGGTTTACTGGAAACGGGCATTCAGATGTATTTTTCTTGATGGCTCTGATTACCTTAATTGTGGGTGCTTATCGGGCTCTTATCTTTTGGGTGTTCCCTGGACAGAGCCATTTTCACTTGGCTACGTCTATTGTCTTGCTAACTCGAGCCCTTCAGCTTTTGCTGGCAGTTGCAGTGTTGTTATGAAGCAATCCCTGTTCCTCCCTTTGCAGTTTTTGGGTTTTAAGTTTTTTATTACTTTATTCATACAGAAATTGCTTATTCTACATTAATTTTCAACTTTACACGAATTACATTATATATTACACCAGTAAGGTCACAGGCACTCCCAGTATATCCCAGTGGCCCTGAATATGCTCCCAGTCATTTCCTGTGTCCCCAGGAAGGTTCCAGTTCCCCCAGTACAGCCCAGTCCCTCCCAGTGGTGCCACTCCTGGGATCCCCCACCCCTCTCTGTGTTCCCGGATCTCCTGAGAGGCGCCCCAAGGGCTGGAACTCGCCCACCAGGGTTCCCAGCAAGCCCCAGTTTGGATCTGCAGCCTCCCGGTTTTCCCAGTTTCCCTTTCCCCGGCCGGGTTCCCCCCGGCCCCAGCGGGTGGGAGCAGCCGAGAGCCCCGCGCTGCCCATCCCGACCTGTCCCGGCTCCATCCCCGCTCCTCCCGCGGGCTGCGAGGGCTCGGGAACGGGGCACCGAGGGTGTCGCTGCTGCTGGGGGAGGAGGAGGGATGGGAGAGGAGGGATGAAGGAGGAGAGCGAGAAGGGATGGAAGTAGGGAAGGGACGAGGGGAGTCAGGAAGGAGGAGGAGGGATGGAAGAGGAAAGACAAAGGAGGATCAGGAATAGGGAAAGGAGGAATGAGATCGAGCACTCCCTGAATTCACAGGTCCCCCATCCATGGGACCATCACCCCCACAGGTGACTGAGGACGGGGAGCTCAGCTCAGATATCCCAGCGGGTCCCTGGGTTGGGTTTTTTTGAAGGGATGTTTGGAGAATGCAGAACTCCAGAGCAGAGTAGAAAATGCCCCTTGGGGGGACACTGGGGGGTCCTGGTGGTGGCTGCTGGCAGAGGCAGCCTGGAGGAGCAGAGCCCTGTGTCCCCCAGGACCCCAAAGTGGGGAGCACTGCCATTGGCGGGACAGCCTGGAGAGGGGCAGGGGGAGTCCTTGGACCCCAGCACTCCAAAGCAGAAAATAAGGGGAGAAGGGACCCCGGGACACCAAAATCCCCCAGCATCCCTAAATGGAGAGAGGGAAGAGGGGAGAGCTTTTCAGATTCCTGGGACTCCCAGCAGCCTGGGGAGGGCGGGCACCGGGTAGATGGGGGACCCCCAACAGAAGCGTGACCCCCAGCAGCTGGGACAGGGACAACCCCCAAACACCAAAGAGGAGGGAGCATTCCCAGGAACTCCTGGGCGGTATTTTCAGGGCTGAGTGTTGGTGTTTGGGAGGTTTTGATGGACCCCAGGTGCCTGGGAACTTCTAGAACTCCTCCAGACTTGGGCTGGAGGAACCCCCAACACAACACGCTCATCCCTTGTTTTTCCCCAAACCAGATTTCCCATTCTCAGCCATTGGCCCAATGGTGGAGGAGGAGGCTGCAAGGAAGAGGAAGATGGCCCAGGAGCCCCAGGCAGGTGAGGAGGAAGTCAGTGCCCCTTTCCCCCTGTGTCCTGCTCCATCTCCCAGCCCAGCATGGCCCCGGCTGCAGAACAAACTCTCTGCCGACACCAACCTGCCGGGGACGTGCTGGGGGGATCTCCTTCCCCTTCCTTCTGGCACAGAGGCAAATCCCAACCTCTTCTTGTCCTTCCTCGCCCAGACAAGGAGCTGAGCACAAAGACCAGGGAGGACAAATCCCTGCAGCAGAGCCTCGTGGAAGAGGCTGTTTGCAGTGGCTCCATGGCACAGGAATCCAGGGGGGAGGAAAAGCCACGGAGATGCTGCACCAGGAGGGGCTGCAAACACAGATCGTGGGAATCTGAGGAGGAAAGACCCAGCCTGGGCTGGGCAGGCAGCTGGAGACGGAGCCGGAGCTCGGACCTGGTGGTCCATGAGCAACTTCATGATGGGGAGAAGTGGGGAGTGTGGGATGAGCTTCAGATGGAGGTCCAGACTGATCAGCCACCAGAGGATCCACACTGGGGAAAGGCCACACAAGTGTGGGGACTATGGGAAGGGCTTCAGGCAGCATTCCACTTTTATCCACCACCAACGGATCCACACTGGGGAGAGGCCCTATGAGTGTGAGTGGTGTGGGAAAAGCTTCACCTGCAGCTCAACCTTGACCAGACACCAAGGGAGGCACAGGTAAGGGAAGCCCTGCGAGCGCCTTGAGTGCGGGAAGAGCTTCGTGTGCTGCTCCAACTCCATCCCCCACTGCCCGACCCGCGTTGGGCAGAGCCCTGGTGACCCACATTCCCTGTGATCCATGTTGGAAAGACACCTGCCTGGTTATTCTTTCATTTTGGCCTTAGTTTTTGTGTCTTCATCTCTTTGTGCCTCAAAAGCCAAGAGGGATGTCACCTCAAAACTGGTTTTCTCCAGCCAGATCCCAGTTTCTGTCAGTGTCCCATATTCCAGTTGCTCCCAGTATGATCCCTTTATGGACTCAGTCTCCTCAGCATGATTCCAGTACCTTCCAGTTGATCCCAGTTGCTCCCAATGTGTCCACATTTTTGTCCCAACGTGGGCCCAGTAATTCCCAATAACCCCCAGTCAATTTTCATTCCCAATCACTTTAACCCCAGTGGCTCCCAGGATGATCCCAGTAGGACCCATACTCACCCCCACTATGGTTCCAGTCACCTCCAGTATGACTCCAGTCACTCCCAGGTCCTCCCAGTATTATTCCAGTCATGCCCAGCGTGACTCCCAGTCACTCCCAGTATGGCTTCAGTTGTGGCCAGCACTTTTCCTGTCACTCCCAGTCTGATTGCAGTGTGATCCCAGTCATTTTTGGATATTTCCAGTACTATTCCAGTCATTCCCAGTACGATCCCAGGTAGTTCCAGTAGGATCCCAGTATGACTCTGACTCTGACATGGGCACAGCTGCTCCCATTATCATCTAGTGTGGTTCCAGTTGCTCCCATTTCCCCTGACTGTGGTTTCAGTCTCTCCCAGTGCATCCCAGTTGCTGCCAGCATGTTCCCAGTCACTCCCAGGTGTACTTAGGTTCTTCCAGACTGATCCAAATTGCTCAGAGCCTCTCCCAATAACCCTCAGTGCAGTCCCAGTTGCTGCCAGTATGATCCAGTATGATCCCAATCCTTCTGAGCATAGTTCCAGTTGCTCCCAGTGTGATCCCAGTTGCCCCAGCACAGTTCCAGTCACTCCATAGATGATCCCAGTCCCTCTCAGCATGGTCCCAGTCATGTCCAGTTTCCCCAGTACAGAGTAGTAGCTCCCATTGACCCCCAGTGTTTCCAACACCTTGCATGCCGTAAATCCAAGGTTTTTGTGGGGATTTAAGAGGGCACAGGGAGGAATCAAAAATCCTGGAAAGATGGTATTGTATGGGAATTTGGAAGGGAACTGGAGGACTCAAAATTCTCGACACCCAGAATGCTGCAATTCCATGGTTTGGTGGGAATTTGAGAGGAGAGCTGGAGAACTCTAAATTCCTGACCCCAGGAATGCTGTAAGTCCATAGTTTTGGTGGGAATCTGGGACGGAAGCAGGAGGATGCTAAACTCTCAACACCCAGAAAGCCGTTATTCCGTGGGAATTAGTGAGGGGAACTGGAGCATTTGAAATTCCTGACACCTGGAATGTTGTTATTCCATGGGATTTGGTGGGAATTTGGGAGGGCATATGATGGATTCTGAATTCCAAATAACCGGAATTCCATTATTCCATGAGAATTTAGGAGGGGAACTGGAATATTCAATCTGCCCAATGCGCTGGATACTGTTATTCCATGGGGATTTGGGTGCGGAACTGGGGGATTCCAAATTCCTAGAGCCCAGAATTCTAGTATTCAGTGGGTATTTGGGAAGTGAACTGGTGAATCCAAATTCCTAATGCCTAAAATGCTGTAATTCCATGGGAAGTCAGGAGGGAAACTAGAGGATTCTTCCCATGCCAGGAAGGCTGTTATTCCATGGGAATTTGGGCATATGGACGATTCAAAATTCCTGATGCCTGGAATGCCATTATTTCATGGGAATTTGAGAGGAGAGATAGAGGATTCTAAATTCCCAGTGCCGGGAATGCTGTATTTCCATAGTTTATGGAAATAGGGAATAGGGAATCTGGGAGGGAAGCAGGAAGGGTTCTAAATTCTCAATGCCCGGGATGATGTAATTCCATGCGAATTTGGAAGGGCATATGGATGATTTGAAATTTCTGATGCCTGGAATGCCATTATTTCATGGGAATTTGGAAGGGGAACTGGAGGGTTCAAAATTCCCAACAACAGGAATGTCATTATTCCATGGGAATTTGGGAGGAGAACTTTGGGATTCACACTTCACTAAGCCTGGAATGGTGAAATTCCATGGTTTTGGTGGGAATTTTGGAGGTCAGCTGAAGGATTCTAAATTCTCAGTGCCCGGAATGGCATTATTGAATGGGAATTTGGGTGGGGAACTGGAGTATTCTAAATTTCTAACACCCAGAATGCTGTTACTCCTTTGGAATTTGATGGAATTTTAGGACGGCTTATTGGGGATTCTAAATTCTCGACAGCCGGAATGCCATTATTCCATTTGAATATGGGATGGGAACTGGAGGATTCAAGATTCTCAGCGCCCATAATACTGTTATTCCATGGGGATTTGGGAGGGAAGCGAGAGGATTCTAAATTCTCAGTGCCTGGAATGCCGTTATTCCATTGCTTCCCAGTGTTGCCCACCAAACCCAAACCTGGACCTTCAAACCCAACTTTTCAAATACAACCTTTGATCACCAAATCCAACCTTGAACTTCAACTCCAACCTGAACTATCAAATTCGACCTTTAACCACCTGGGATAGGATGGATGGGATGGGACGGGGTGGTGTTGGGGGTTGAGTGTTTTTCTATTACTATATCAATTTAAAGAATTTTTCCCATTATCATGCCAATGGAGCTGGCTGGGTTACACCCCGGATCTCTGATGACTCCAGACAAAAGGGGTTGCTGGGAACGGTTCCTGGAGGGGCAACTCGTGCTTCTGGAGGGGACTCCTGTTTTCTGTGGAACTCGGAGCAGGATGCCCCATCTCCAGCCCCACGTGGTTGAACACAGGAGAGCCAGACCCTCTGCGATCACCTGCCCTGCATCTGCCCCGTTCCAGCCTCCTGCCTCTGCGGACACAGCTGATCCCCCGGACACACACGGTGAGCGAGGAGCCGCCGCTCCAGCCCGTTCCCGCCCGGGACCGGCGTGGCCGCTGCCGCCCCTCCCGCCTCCACTCCCGCCTGCCCTCGGCAGCTGTCGAGCTTTGGTCCTCTGGAACACCGGGACCAAGTGCAGAGAGAGCGTGCCTGCAGCTTAAAAAGGGACTGGAACCCAGTTATCTGTTCTGTTTTATTGGTAACTTCAACAACTGCTATTGTTTCTGCTTGTATGGTTAGATATATTAGCAAAAGAGCTGTTATTCCTACCCCCTTATCTCTGCCTCAGAGTCCTTGATTCAAACAATTATAATACTTGGGGGGAGTGGAATTAAAGTCTCTATTTCAAAGGAAAACTTCTGCCTTTATCAGCAGACGCCTGTCCTTCAAACCAGGACACAGGGGTCCCTTGGTTCCATGGGGACTCCCAACGGCAGAAAGGTCTCCTTGGTTCCATTAAACCCTGCAGAGCTCCTTGATGCAATGAAGCCTGAAAGTGTCATCATGATTCCATGAGGTCCCAGAATGTCATAATGAACATTTGGTTCTATGGGGTCCTGCATAGTTACATAAATCCTTAGTTCCATGGGGCCCTGTAGTGTCACAATGGACTCCTTGGTTCAATGGTGCCACACAGTGACACAATCACCCCTTGGCCCAACAAGACCCCATAATGTCACAATGGTTCCTTGCTTCCATGACACCTTGTAGTGTCACAATGGACTCCATGGTTCCACGGGGATGCAAAGTTTCACTGTGTTCCTTTGGTTCAGTGAGGACTGTGATGCCTTAAGATTTTAACCTTTTCAAATCCTGTACTGAATTAGTCCATAACTCTAAACTCCACGTAAAGTGTTAATTAACTGTCTTCACATTTTGGTCAGACAAAACAATTCCTCTAGACTTGAAATTCAAGGACACCCTACAACCTCAGGCTCCTAAAAGTATAAACAGAAGTGAACTGGGGAGGGGGGAAGCAAACTGGGGGAATATGAGTTCATTACCTGAAGCTGTAATTGGAGGACTAACCCTGACATGCAAATGGACCAAACTTATATCTATCTGAAAAACTCATGACCACTGTCCATCTTGGGTGTAGCCTCTAGGAGGCTTTTGACTGCCCAGGGCGAATGCTTTAATAAATACCCACTTTATTCTCTTAAGTCTAGCCTCTGCTCTAGGTAGCAACTCCAAGGCATCACCTGTAGTATCACAATAGTCTCCATGATTCCATAAGGCCCTGCAGTGTCAAAAGAGGACATTGATCCCATGAGACCCCACAGTGTAACAATGGCCCCTTGCTTCCATTGAGCCCCACAGTGTCACTAGGGTCCCCTTGGTTCAAAATGTCCTGAAATGCCACAATGGCCCTTAGATTTCACGAAGCCTCAAACTGTAAAATTTGCTTCCAATGCCTTCATAAGGGCTTGCTCTGTCATAATGGACCCTTGGTCCCATGATGCCCCATAGTGTCACAATGCTCTCCTTGGTTCTGCCCTGTGACAATGCCCTCTTGGTCACTTGGAGCCCACAGTGATGCTCTTGTGCCCTTGGTTCCATAAGGCCCTACAGTGTCACAATTATCCTTTGGTTCCAGGGTGCCTAATAGTGTAAAAATGGTCTCCTTGATTACACAGTGTCACAATGGCTCTTTCGTCCCATGGAGCCCCACACTGTCACTGTGCTCCCCTTGATTCCATGGGGCCCTGCTGTGCTACAGTGGCCCCAATGGCTACAATGCTCTCCAGTGAGGTTCTCTAAAACTCCCTGAACAGAGGTTGTAGTCAGGTGGGGGTCGGTCTCTTCTCCCAGACAACCACTGACAGAATGAGAGAACACAGTCTTTAGATGAGCCGGGGTAGTTTAGGTTTGACATCAGGAAATAATTCTTCTCTGAAAGAGTGATTGGGCATTGGATTTTTCTGCCCAGGGTGGTGCTGGAGTCACCGTCCCTAGAGGCATTTAAAAAAAGCCTGGACACGGCACCCAGAGCCATGGTTAAGTTGATGAGGGGATGTTAGGTCATAGGCTGGACTTAATGATCTCAAAGGTCTTTCCCAGTCTTGTTCATTCTGTGATTCTGTTTCATAATAGTCTCCATTGTTTTATGAAGCCCTACAGTGACACAGTGGAACTTTGTTTTCATGAGTTCCCAAAGTGTAAATGGACCCTTTGTTCCATGAGGTTCCTCAGTGTCACAATGGCCCCTTGGTCACAATGCACTTCTGGTTCCATGAGCTTTCATACTCTCAGCAACAGTTCTGCAGTGTCACCATGGACCCTTTGTCCCACGAGGTTCTGCAGCATAACATGGTCACCTTGGTTCTGTGAGGCCCTGCATTGTCACAATGGACTCCCTGGTTCCGTGAGGCTGTGTCACAATGCACCCACAGCTGCAGGAGGTTCCATGGTGTCACCATGGCCTCCTTGGATGTGCAGTAAAACAATGGACCATTGGTTCCATGTGGCCCCACAGTCTCGTAATGACCCCTTGGGTCCAAGAGGCCTTTATCTGTCACAATGTACTTTTGGTTCCATGAGGTTTCTCAGTGCCACAATGGTCTCCTTTAATCTGAAGTATTACAAGGGACCATAGGTTCGATGTAACCCCACACTGTCGAAATGGATTTTGGTTCCATGAGTTCCCACAGTGTCAAAAGGCCTCATAGTTCCTTGAAGTTCCGTAGTGCAACAGTTGATCCTTGGTTCTGTGAGGCCCTGCTGTAACCAAATCTCAGAAACATCAGAATAAGATGACTTGAAACTAATTTGTTTTCACTAATATTTTCAGGCCTCAGGTCCAATGTGGGATAACTCCTAACCTTACATGCACATGTGATTCTACATTGGTGTTGTTTATATTCAGTCACTACATGTCTATTGCAATTTACCCATTTCCATAAATCCCACGTGAAGTTCCCAGGTTCAGTCATTTTTTCTATCACTGCATCCTTAAGCCAGATGTCTTCTTATTCTCCTCCAACCAACCTTGCAGGGAAAGTAGCCCCTGCATGGCTTGTTCCTGTGCTAAAATTTCATAGGCACAGTAAAAATTGAATTAAACCATTTGGTATCAATCCCAAGGTTTGTGCAGCCAGGCAGAGGCAGGCAGGGTGCAGAGCTGTCAGCAAAGGAAGGACCAGCCAGGTGGAGTAGCCGGGGGATGACGACAGCCTGCAGGGACAGAGGCACAGGGCATGGACACCGTGGCACAGCCTGGGCTGCAGAGGGCACAGGGATGGGCAGCAGCTGAAAGGCCCTGCCAGAGCCAACTGCTGCAGCACTTGGGCCATGGCTGCTGGCCCTGGGCCTGAGGCCAGCAGGGGACAAGTGAGCCTTGCTGTGCTGGGGCCTCATTGCCTCCTTGTCCCTGCTCAGCAGCCTGGCAGGGGTTGCCCCATGGTCCTGCCCTGGGCATTGCTCATCCCCAGAGCCCAGTGCCCTGGGAAGAGCCCTGAGCAATGAGGGAGGGACAGGATCTGCCTTGCCAGGGACTGGGGCTCAGGCCTTGGCCCTTTGCATTCCTGAAACACATCCAGCTGTGCTCAGCACCAGAGATACCTTTCCCTTGTTTTTCCCCACCTGCCATCAGTGCCTCCAGTGCTCTGCTCTAACTGGGACCTGGGGACACTTTCTCAGTCCTGTCCCTCACTGAGATCTAGTTAAATATGAGAAACTTCAGTGCTTCAATCTCAATTGGAGCTCTTGAGAAGTTTCTTGCGCACACTCTGTCAGGGACTGAGTCTGATGCCAACAGCACCAAAGCCCTGAGAGGGTGATTCAAGTCCTTGTGCTGTGCCTGTGCTGCTGAGCTGGGCCAGGCTCCAGCACAGAGGCAGCTCCTGGCAAGGGCAGCGCTGCAGAGAGACAGCTCTGCCCAGGAGCAGCTCCTGTGACAGCCCAGCAGGGCTGGGGCACTGCCAGGGCATGGCAGGGACACGAGCAGGGCACAGGCAGAGCTCACAGTGCTCAGCACTGGCAGGGGCTGTGTCATGTCCCAGAGGGGGCTGTGGCACAGCAGCACCTCTGTGGCTGTGTCATGGAGCCAGAGAGCAGCTGTGATGTCAGAAAGGGGCTGTGTGACAGCACAGGGTGGGTTGTGTGAGGTCACAGATTGGGCTGTGACATCACGGAACAGGCTGTGATATTGCTGAGTGGGCTGTGACAGCACTGGATAGTTGTGTGACACCATAGAGAGGGCAGTGAGGTCACAGAGGAGACTGTGCCATCATAGAGGGTGGCTCTGTGATATCAGACAGCAGACTGTGACATTACAGAGCGGCTGTGTGATGTCCCAGAGAAGGCTGTGGCACCAGAGGGTGTGTTCTGCCATCACAGGGTGGCTATGTGACATCAGAGAGGGGCTGTGACATCCTGGAGCAGGATGTGACATCACAGAATGGCCGTGTGACATCCCAGGGCAGATTGTTTGACATCACAGCAATGACTGTGACTTCACAGATCACAGAGGCTGTGTGACATCACAGGGGCTATATGACATCACAGGGTGCTGTATGACATCACAGGGGCTGTGTGACATCACAGGGCTGAGTGACAGCACATGTGGCCATGTGACATCACTGGGGGTTTTGTGACATCACATGGATTGCGTGACATCACAGGACTGTGTGACATCACATGGGTTGTGTGACATCACAGGGCTGTATGACATCACAATGACTGTGTGACATCATAGGGTGCTGTGTGACATCACAGAGCTGTGTGACATCACAATTATTGTGTGATATCATAGGGTGCTGTGTGACATCACAGAGCTGTGTGACATCATAGGGTGCTGTGTGACATCATAGGGTGTTGTGTGACATCACAGAGCTGTGTGACAT
>NW_027636120.1:0-33472 GCF_903797595.1 Erithacus rubecula | reverse complement strand
TTTTTTTATTCTTGCTATTACTTTTTTTTTTTTTATCTTATTCTTATCTAATGAATCATTAACTTTATTTATGGAAGAAACAATGTGCTAACAACTAACAAAAATAGATAAACTCCTTTAATTACATTTTTTAACTATCCCGGTATTCTCCATTTTTTTTTTAACTAATTCATCTAAACTCTAATTGTCTACGGATAGCTTTTCATATTATTTTGCAATTGTTTAATTTTGTTGTGAATGGATGCAGAATGGTTAGAAAGATTCATACAACACATCTCATTAAAATTTTCACACCTGTGCTTGTGTGCTGATAACCAAAAAATCCATAGCAGCTTTATTTTGCAACGCCACATGTTTAATACTATCTACATGAGTGAGCATGTGCTTCAAAACAGTGGAAGTAATATTTAATTCTTCAGTCACTTAATATTTCAGCTTGTTGAGCATAGTCAATGCTTTAGCAGCAGCAACACTTGGGGAGAAAATTAATGTTATTATTTGAACTGGAGCTTCTCAGAATTCTACACTATTGTAACAATCAGGCTTTAAACGCCGAAATTCTTTTTTAACTCTTTTGCTGTACCTTGTTTTCTAAAGGGTCTGATTCAACATTTCATGCACACTAGGGGCAAACATAGTCAGCTTTTTTAAATAACGAGGTCTACTAAAAGGATTGCTTGGAATTGCAGGCTGTGCCTTATTTTCATAAATTAGAAAAACACTTGGGGGAAGCAATCTTGCAACTCCACTTGCTTTAGCACTCTCAGGGTAAATCTGATTGGGGCAATACTTAGTTACATTCTTTTACTAGGGAGAATTAGGAATTAAAACAACACTGTTGTTTTTGGGACGTGGGACTAAAACATTACTCAAGTTAACCAATTTGAAATTCAAAGGATAATTGAAAAACAAGCAATAATTTCTAGAAAATGACTTTAACTAATTTAGTTCTTTGGGCTCTAATTTATTCTTCTTCAGTGATTGTGTTATTATACTTGCTTGAAAACATTCTCTATTTAGCTCAATTCTTAATCTTTTTGCATATGTCCACTTTTGTACTTACTTTCACTTAAGGTTTACTAAGCATTTTCTGTTTCCACTCCTTCTGCTGTGACATGTGGCTTTTTTCTAGGTTTTACCCAGTTTGTAAAATCAGTAAAATTAGTCATTGTAACACTAATTAAACATGTATGAAAAGGATCTCTTGACTTGGCTAAAGATAAACAAAGAGAATTTACTTCAGCTGCGTCAGCCTAAGTGAGCTACATTTTTTGAGGATGCTATTTTGGTGGGCTGGTTTGTTCTGCCCTCTTGATGTTGCTGGCTGTTATAATGGACAGAAGAAAAATCACAGAAGCTTACATCTCTAATTTAACGCTGTTCTTCATCCTTATTTGCTTCTTTGTGCCTTTTTGCTTTCTTGTGCTTTTTTGTTTTGCTGAGCTTCTTCAATTTTTACAACCGCCTTGTTCATCTTTAATTTTTAGGTCCAACTTTTCAATTTTCTAGAGCTTTTGCTCACACTTAATACCTTTGAGCTTTTTTTCTCTTTCTTTCACCTGAAGTTTTTGGATTAGCTTACAATACTACAAAACAGCTTGTGCAAATTGCTCCTGATTTTCAAACAGACTTAAAGCTTCTCTACCTGTCTTATTTGAATTAACTGTTATATCTGTTACTTGTGTCAAAACTGCCTTAGTGTTGAAATCTTGAAAGTGCTGCCGTGCACAAACTGAGCACTTTGGGAATGCTTCTCCTTTAAACAGAATTCACTTTGAGAAGTTGAAAGAAAGAATATTTAAAGAAAATTATTTAGAATACAATACCATGATAATGGTACCATGACATGAGGCTTTTTCTTAACAAGTTACTAAGTTTCCAGACAGGGCTGTGTTTTGGCAGTCCTGTTCCTGTTCAGGTCATGAAAGCTGCACGGTAGTTAGGAAATTTCTCTTCTGACTGGGCCTCATTTTCTTGGAGACAGTTGATGCCTGGTCAATTGAGTATATGATTACTTTGAACTTGCTAATGATAGAAACACATGCACATCTTCTCTTTAAGTTAGCAAATCAATTAGGCATTTTTATTATACATTCAATTGAGGAATTTAATATCTAGTGAGATCGGAATCTTGCAGCAATCAGTAATAATTCAGATATATCAATTAAAAACATTTTTTCTATCAGACATAATTAATTATACATGTGAAGTTAGATGATTACTAAGCACTAAAACACTGTACTATCATCCCAGTGTCTGCAACAGCTGATAAACTTTAAATCAGTGAAGAATTGGATAATCACTTCTGGAAAATTATTTCTAAGCTCACTCTAAAAAAATATGTCTAGCTGTCATATTGGTAGGGTTAAATTGCCAAGTCAAAGCAACTCGAGTGTGGTTTTGCTGCAGAAAACACCTGGGTCTGTTGGCAGTTCCCCATCCAGGCAGAGCCAGGGCGTGGCCAGAGCCCAGGCTTTAACTGGAAGAGAATTCCCTGACATATCTTTAAAAAAAAGCTAAGACTTTTAAGAACAGAAGCTGCAACTAAACACTTTAGGGTGAGACAGCAACTAAACCCTTTCAGCATTCGCTTCTCTCTCAAGTTTTTCTTTAGGCTTGTTTTCTTTCACAAGAAACTACAAGATCATCAGTTTAGAGGAAACTTCCAATGAAGCTCAGATATCATTACTTGGAACTCTGAAAATGCTAAAAATCATGAGACAACAGAGAGGCAGCCTAGATATGCAATTAAAAAAGAAACAGAAAAGATCTTGAAAATGACACGTCTCATAGATAATTACACCAAGAGATGTTCAAACACATAAAAAATGCTGGCTGTGCATACAACAAATCCAATATCAACATCTTATGAGTTTGCCTATTACAAAATTGGTAAATTCACACTATTCAATCAATAATGTTAATTATCACCTTAGTAAAATAAAAGCATGCTTAAGAAAACTCAGTTAATCAGTATTAATATTAAACATAACTGGAACAAAATATTGTCTAAACTTAGTGACGCTGAAACTTAATAGAAATGAAATCTAACAGAATTAACTTAATAGAACTTAGCCTTAGTTAATTTTAACAGAACATATTTGGACTCTAAAGAAACCACCCGTGAAGGAAGAGCTCCCTGAACTAAAATGACACAAACATTATCTGCCTGTAAATATTGTTGGGTATATAAATTTCTAATTGTTATAATAAAAACTAATAACATTATAACTATGCTACTATCTGAGTGCACTCAGATAGTTTGGAACTCCTCTAGTAAAACCGTAAAAAACACTATAATTACTAACCACTTTTAACTGTCCGCAACACCTTTTTTTTTCCTTTTTTTTCCCCTTTTTTTTTTTTTTTTTTTTTTTTTTTTTTTTTTTTTTGTCAGGGGGCGGGGGAACCGCGCCCCTCGGGAGAGCATCGCAGTCTGCGCTGGGCCCCCTTCTCCCTTCTTTTGCTGCACACGCTCCAAACTAACAGGCTGAAACTGAGGATCCGACATTCTTCGCATTCCCCGGCACAGGCCGAAACGAACAAACTTTCCTCGGGACCACTCGCTCCCGAGAGCCGAACCCGGTGATCTGTGCCGGCACCGCAGCCCGTGAGACCGGCACCGCCACCGCCACAGCAGCTTTTGGGGGGAAATTGCTGTCTTTTCTCTTCACCGAGATCAGAAATCATTGGACTTCTTTTCTCTCTCTGATTCGTCAATTGAGTGACGTTCTCAGTTGTGCTAATTTTCTCTTTGATGCACTGGGGGTGGGGGGGGGAAATCGCTCTGCATGCGAATATTCGTGATCTACATTTGAATGCCCGCTCTGACTGAGCTCTGGTAACTGTCTGCTTAGGGCTGCTGTTAACTCTCCAGGGGACACCCCGGGAAAGCCCGTAAGTTCTGGTTCTGATGTTGGCAAGGAAGCATCTATTTCTATTTTTTCTGATTCCAATAGGGACTGAGAGTCCACACTGCCCGAGACTTTCCGCAGAGCCAGCAACTCTGTCTCAGGGACCACTGATGGTAAGAACGGAGTAACTGTCTCTTCCCTCACCAAGCACTCTCGTGCAAACGCTGCAAAGGCAGCCGCAGGGTAACTCGAAACAAATCCTTTCTTGACCCTATCTAAATAGTCTTTTTAAACCCTCTGAGTCGTACTTGACTGCTCTCACAGAGAGGATATGCTGGAGGATATTTAACTTTGTCCGCATTTCTTGCTTTTCTTTCGATAATAATTTCTCCATCCCTCCAGCCCCAGCCGCTCACCTTTTCCGTAGTTCTTCACTGCGCTGAGCACGCTTTTCTCTTGGAGCTTTTCTCGGGAACTTCTTGGTCCCGTGCTCCTGCCGGCTTTCCTCCCATCCTCTCTTCGGCATCTTCTCTGTCTCCCGCGTTCTTCGGGTTCTCTTCGGAGCTGTGCTCCGACCCCGCTGCCGTGGTCTGGCTGTGGCAGCCCAGGCTGCGCTTCTGCTTCTTCACTCCGCGGACCCCTTTCAGACACTACGGCTAAAACGTTTCGGCTCGCTTCATGCGCCATGTGTACGGTTTACCACATCGCCAGGGTCACCAAATGTGGGAAAAAACTGGACTGCTGAACTTCAAATGAATATGATTTTGCAGAAGCCAATTTATTGTTTACAATTGATCCAAATTATACATTTCTAGAACCATCACCCATGTGGGAACACACTTTACAATTGGCAATTTTAGGATATTAATCCACCCCTTCAACCCCCCAAAAGTCTGTCATTGGTGCCCTTCACAATCTTCACCACCCCCTGCTATCTTCAATCTTCTAATCTTGGTATTCGATGTTTTCAATGTCTTCTCTCCTGATTTGGCATAGTTGATGTTCCAACATTTTTGGGGTGTTTCAAACAAGTTATGGAAAAACTCCCAAAATTTTCTCATGCTGTGCAGCTGTTGTAAACACTGATCTAAACTAAGAAATACACAGACAGTGAGTGTGTGAAAGGGACATGAGAACTAATAGCAAAATGTGCAGCAATAACTGACCAGCAAAACACAGCAGCTCAATATGGTTTATTGGCTGGTGCACACACAAGGCCCAGATTTGTACAGACATGTCCAGCGGGGCCCAAACCCCGTTCAGCACTGCAACAGCCAGGGGGGTCTCAGGGTCTCTAGAGGAGAATTTTGGGGTTCTTAAAGGCAATTTCTGGGAAATCTGGGCTCTTTCCAGGGAATTCTTGGAGTCCCTCTAGGGAATTTTGTGGTTCCTATAGAAAATTTTTGGGAATGGTCATTAAAGGGAATTTGGGGGTCTCATGGGAATTTTGTGGTTCTCATAAGGAAATTATGGGGTGATTAAAGGGAATTTTGCTGTGTTTGTAGGGAATTTCAGGGCCTATATTGAGAATTTTGAGAGTTATGGGGTCTACACCAAGAAGCTTATTTTATTAACTTTTTTCCGAACATGGGAATTTTTAAGTTTCTATTGGAATTTTTTGCAATGTTATGGTCCTCAAATGGAATTTTGGAGGATCCCATAGAGAATTTTGGGGATTTTTGGGGTCTCTATAAACAAACTTTGATACAAACATGGGAGGTTTAGTTACTCCAGAGGAATTTTCTAGACTGTCACAAGGGAATATTTGGCAATTCAGGGTCCAAATGTGGGAATTTGGGGGAAGGGTGATGGATTTTGGGTGTTGAAATTAGGAAGAGCTGGCATGAAGCCTATGAGACCCAGGGCTCTGATTTTAGGGTGATTTTGGCTCCCTTGGGGGTGTTTCAGGCCAGTTTAGGTGTGTTTAGTTCCATTTGGGTGCTTTTAGGAAAAAACAGGCACTTTCAGGGTTGAGTTTCCGGCCATCAGGAAGATTAAAGGCTGATTTTGGGCCAGTTGTGTGGGTTTTTAATCAGTTTGGGAAATTTTAGACCCCTTGGTTAGATTTTAAGCCCATTTGGCTGAATTTAGGCCAACCATGTGAGGATACAGGGTGGATTTATGGACCTTTGTCTGTTTCTAAGCTAAACCTGATCAATTCTCGGATGAATTTTAGGCCCCTTTGGATAATGTAAGAGCCATTTGGATGATTCTAGACCCCTTTGTGTAAATGTGTGCATTTGAGGTCCTTTATTGGTGATTTTAGACCAACCGGATCCAATTAAAACCGTGCAGCGCATTGGCCCCGCCCCTTTTCCCTCACAGTTACGCCCTTCCCTTGACCCCGCCCCCTTCTCACGGTTCCCGCCCTTCCCTTGACCCCGCCCCTTCTCACGGTTCCCGCCCTTCCCTTGACCCCGCCCCTTCTCACAGTTCCCGCCCTTCCCTTGACCCATTCCCTCCTAGTTCGGGGTTCGAAACGGGGGAGGAGGAGGATGGAGGGAGGAAGAGGCTCAGCGGCAGCAGAAGCTGAAGGAGACAAGGAACGATTCGAGCCCGAGCCCGGAGCTGCCTGAACTAGCAGGAAGCCCCCCGGGACCATCACCCCCCATCCCGCAGGTGCCCGGGGAGGGGGAGCTCGCCCCAAATATCCCGGGGGGCTCCCTGGGTTTGGGGATTTTTGGGGGGGATGTTTGGATCGTGCAGGGCTGCAGAGGCGCAGATGGCCCTCAGGGGGACATCGGGGGGTCCCCTGGAGGTGTTTTTGGGGTCCCAGTGGCGGCAGAGCCCCGGCGGGGGCGGGGGGATGCGGGTCTCCCCGCAATGGGGGTTGGGCTTCCCGGGCCGGGCCCTGCGAGCTCTGCCGGGGCCCGTGGGGACCGCGCGGGGCCGGCGGCATCGGCGGGGGGACACCGGATTGGGGGAGCCCCGGGAGAGCCGCGGCTTCCCTGAGCGGGACCCCAGAGAGAGGAGAGCCCCAGAACCCCAAAGCGGGACCCCGAGAGGGGGGAGGGACCCCTGGGATTGCCGGGACCCCGGCGGGGGTGCTGGGGCTGGAGGGGCGGCACGGCCGGGAAAGGGATTCGGGGCTCCTGGTGCTGCCAGTGGCTGCTCCCAGCATGAGCCCAGTTGCTCCCCGCGTGTGGTTACAGTTCCCTCGGTGCTCCCAGGATGAGCCGGGTCACTCCCAGGCATTCCCTATTATGGTGGAATTTGCCCCAGGCACGGTTCCAGTTGCTCTGAATTCCTCCCACTTTGGTCCAGTGTGTTCCCCATTCTCCCAGCTGCCCCAAACAGAGACCCAATTTGCTGGTTTGATCCCAGTATGAGTCCAGTATGATGCCAGTCTCAGCACACAGGTCCCCATTCACACTTGTCCCCAGTTGCCCCAGCATGATCCCAGTTTCCCCCCAGCACATTCCCAGTCACTCCCAATTATGTCCCAGTCACCACCGCTATGGTCTCAGACACTCCCAGTATATCCCAGTTGTCCTGAGCAATCTCGTAGTTATTCCCAAGCACTCCCAGTTACCTCAGCGTGGTTCACTTGCCCCCAGTTTTATCCCAGTTGCCCCTACAATACTCCCAGTGCCTCTCAGCATTTTTTTGGGTGAGGAGGAGAATGCAGAACTCCAAAGCTGGTCCAAATCACTCCCATTCATTCCCTATATGATGCAGCTTTCCCAAGGATGTACCCAGTTGCTCTCCAGTTCCTCCCATTTTCATCCAGTGCATTCCCAGTTCTCTCAGTTGCCCCCAGTATAGTCCCAGTCTCTCCCAGTATCAGGCCAGTGGGCCCCAGTGTGACCCCAGCTGTTCCCTGTCAATGCCAGCATGACCCCAGTAGCCTCCAGTATAATCCCTGTGACTCCCGGTCTCTCACAGTATATCCCAGTCACCCCAGCATGCTGCCAGTCACTCTCACTTCTTCCCAGTTGCTTTCCCCATGATTCCAGTTGTTCACAGCCACTCCCAATCCATCCCAGTCCATCCCAGTATGATGCCAGTCACCCTCAGTGTGACCCCAGTCTCACCCAGCATGGACCCAGCTGCTTTCCCTGTGATCCCAGGATGATCCCAGTTGCTGCCAGAATAGTTCCAGTTGTTCCCAGTTCCTCTCAGGATGATCTCTAGAATAGCCCCAGTCTCTCTCAGCATTGTCCCACTATCTCCCAGTTGCCCCCAGCCTGGTTCCAGTCCCCCCAGTGTGGTTACAGACACTCATTATATCCCAGTTTCCCTAGTAAGGTTCCAGTTACCTCAGAATGATGCCAGTCTTTCCCAGTTACTCCCAGTTGTCTCCAGCCTGATCCCCAGTTTCTGTCAGTGTCCTATACTCCCAGTTACTTCCAGTATGATCCCTGTCATGGCCTCAGTCCCCTCAGCATGGTTCCAGTACCTTCCCAGTTGATCCCAGTTTCTCCCAATGTGTCCACATTTTCCTCCCAATGTGGGTCCAGTTGCTCCCAGTAACCCCCAGCCAGGTTCCATTCCCCCAATCCCAGTGGCTCTCAGGATGATCCCAGTAGGACCTGTAGTCACTCCCAGTATGGTTCCAGTCATTTCCAGTATGATACCAGTCACTCCCAGATCCTCTCAGTATTCTTCCAGACATGCCCAGAGTGACTCCCTGTCACTCCCAGTGTGGGCCCAGTTGTTCCCAGTCACTCCCAGTATGGTTACAGTTGTGGCCAGGACTTTTCCTATCACTCCCAGTCTGATTGTAGTGTGGTCCCAGTCAATCTCAGATATTCCCAGTACTATTCCAGTCACTCCCAGTATGATCCCAGCTAGTTCCAGCAGGATCCCAATATGACTCTGATATGGGCACAGCTGCTCCCATTATCATCCAGTGTGGTTCCAGTTGCTCTCATTTCTCCTCACTGTGGTTTCAGCCTCTCCAGTGTATCCCAGTTGTTGCCAGTATGTCCCCAGTCAGTCCCAGTTGTCCCCAGCTGATTCCAGACTGATCCCAGTTGCTGACAGGTTCTCCCAGTCACTCTCACTGCATTTTTAGTTGCTGCCAGTATGATCCAGTATGATCCCAGTATTTCTGTGCATGGTTCCATTTCCTCCCAGTTCCTCCCAGTGTGATCCCAGTTCCCCCATTTGCCCGTAGCACAGTCCCAGTCACTCCATAGATGATCCCAGTTTCTCCTAACATGGTCCCAGTCATGTCCAGTTCCTCCAGTACAGATTAGTAGTTCCAACTGACTCCCAGTGTCCCTCAGCGTGGTCCCAGTTCTCCCCAACATGGTCCTGATATTTCCCAGTGTGGTTCCAGTCACTCCAGTGTTATAGATAAAAACGAGATCAAGCAGAATTAAATATGATTAAAATAAGCGATATTTATTTTGCGCCTGAAACACGGTCCTCGACAGCCACAATCAAAAAGGACAATGCCGAGCCCGGGGTCGGCATCGGGTGAACACACAATGATTCAAACTCTCCGCTTTAGTTAGCCCTGTTTTTATACAGTTTTTCCTTGCCCGGAGCGGAGGTCTTTGTCTTCTCTTGTCGTTCAGCATATTCATGTAGTTTTCTTTCACCGCCTTGAGCTGGATAAAACCATATCCTGGGAGATGATGAATTTTGATGAAGGCAAATTCAGGTTTACAGGAAGATGGAATTGAGATGTAACTTGCAGATTTTGGTTTACTGGAAACGGGCATTCAGATGTATTTTTCTTGATGGCTCTGATTACCTTAATTGTGGGTGCTTATCGGGCTCTTATCTTTTGGGTGTTCCCTGGACAGAGCCATTTTCACTTGGCTACGTCTATTGTCTTGCTAACTCGAGCCTCTTCAGCTTTTGCTGGCAGTTACAGTGTTGGTTATGAAGCAATCCCTGTTCCTCCCTTTGCAGCTTTTGGGTTTTAAGTTTTTTATTACTTTACTCATACAGAAATTGCTTATTCTACATTAATTTCAACTTTACACGAATTACATTATATATTACACCAGTAAGGTCACAGGCACTCCCAGTATATCCCAGTGGCCCTCAACATGCTCCCAGTCATTTCCTGTGTCCCCAGGAAGGTTCTAGTTCTCCCAGTACAGCCCAGTCCCTCCCAGTGGTGCCACTCCTGGGATCGCCCACCCCTCTCTGTGATCCCAGATCTCCTGAGAGGAGCCCCAAGTGCTGGAAGTCGCCCCCCGGGTTCCCCACCAAGCCCCAGTTTGGATCTGCAGCCCCCCGGTTTTCCCAGTTTCCCTCTCCCTTTCCCCGGCCGGGTTCCCCCCGGCCCCAGCGGGTGGGAGCAGCCGAGAGCCCCGCGCTGCCCATCCCGACCTGTCCCGGCTCCATCCCCGCTCCTCCCGCGGGCTGCGAGGGCTCGGGAACGGGGCACCGAGGGTGTCGCTGCTGCTGGGGAGGAGGAGGAGGGATGGGAGAGGAGGGATGAAGGAGGAGAGCGAGAAGGGATGGAAGTAGGGGAGGGACGGGGGAGTCAGGAAGGAGGAGGAGGGATGGAAGAGGAAAGACAAAGGAGGGTCAGTAATAGGGAAATGAGGAACGAAGTCAAGCGCTCCCTTAATTCACAGCTCCCCCATCCATGGGACCATCACCCCCGCAGGTGACCGGGCAGGGGGAGCTCAGCCCAGATATCCCAGCGGGTCCCTGGGTTGGGATTTCTTGAAGGGATGTTTGGAGAATGCAGAACTGCAAAACTGAGCAGAAAATGCCCCGTGAGGGGACACTGGGGGGTCCTGGTGGCGGCTGCCGGCAGAGGCAGCCTGGATGAGCAGAGCCCTGTGTCCCCCAGGACTCCAAAATGGGGAGCCCAGAGAGGGGGGAGCACTGCCATTGGCAGGACCCTCAACAGCCTGGAGAGGGCCAGGGGGACTCCTTGGACCCCCAGCACCCCAAAGCAGAGAATAAGGGGATAAGGGACCCCGGGACACCAAAATCCCCCAGCATCCCTAAATGGAGAGAGGGAAGAGGGGAGAGCTTTTCAGATTCCTGGGACTCCCAGCAGCCTGGGGAGGGCGGGCACCGGGTAGATGGGGGACCCCCAATAGAAGCGTGACCCCAGCAGCTGGGACAGGGACAACCCCCAAACACCAAAGAGGAGGGAGCATTCCCAGGAACTCCTGGGCGGTATTTTCAGGGCTGAGTGTTGGTGTTTGGGAGGTTTTGATGGACCCCAGGTGCCTGGGAACTTCTAGAGACTCCTCCAGACTTGGGCTGGAGGAACCCCCAACACAACACGCTCATCCCTTGTTTTTCCCCAAACCAGATTTCCCATTCCCAGCCATTGGCCCAATGGTGGAGGAGGAGGCTGCAAGGAAGAGGAAGATGGCCCAGGAGCCCCAGGCAGGTGAGGAGGAAGTCAGTGCCCCTTTCCCCCTCTGTCCTGCTCCATCTCCCAGCCCAGCATGGCCCCGGCTGCAGGACAAACTCTCTGCCGACACCAACCTGCCGGGGACGTGCTGGGGGGATCTCCTTCCCCTTCCTTCTGGCACAGGAGGCAAATCCCAACCTCTTCCTTGTCCTTCCTCGCCCAGACAAGGAGCTGAGCACAAAGACCAGGGAGGACAAATCCCTGCAGCAGAGCCTCGTGGAAGAGGCTGTTTGCAGTGGCTCCATGGCACAGGAATCCAGGGGGGAGGAAAAGCCACGGAGATGCTGCACCAGGAGGGGCTGCAAACACAGATCGCGGGAATCTGAGGAGGAAAGACCCAGCCTGGGCTGGGCAGGCAGCTGGAGACGGAGCCGGAGCTCGGACCTGGTGGTCCATGAGCAGCTTCGTGATGGGGAGAAGTGGGGAGTGTGGGATGAGCTTCAGATGGAGGTCCAGACTGATCCGCCACCAGAGGATCCACACTGGGGAAAGGCCACACAAGTGTGGGGACTATGGGAAGGGCTTCAGGCAGCATTCCACTTTTATCCACCACCAACGGATCCACACTGGGGAGAGGCCCTATGAGTGTGAGTGGTGTGGGAAAAGCTTCACCTGCAGCTCAACCTTGACCAGACACCAAGGGAGGCACAGGTAAGGGAAGCCCTGCGAGCGCCTTGAGTGCGGGAAGAGCTTCGTGTGCTGCTCCAACTCCATCCCCCACTGCCCGACCCGCGTTGGGCAGAGCCCTGGTGACCCACATTCCCTGTGATCCATGTTGGAAAGACACCTGCCTGGTTATTCTTTCATTTTGGCCTTAGTTTTTGTGTCTTCATCTCTTTGTGCTTCAAAAGCCAAGAGGGATGTCACCTCAAAACTGGTTTTCTCCAGCCAGATCCCAGTTTCTGTCAGTGTCCCATATTCCAGTTGCTCCCAGTATGATCCCTTTATGGACTCAGTCCCCTCAGCATGATTCCAGTACCTTCCAGTTGATCCCAGTTGCTCCCAATGTGTCCACATTTTTGTCCCAACGTGGGCCCAGTAATTCCCAATAACCCCCAGTCAATTTTCATTCCCAATCACTTTAACCCCAGTGGCTCCCAGGATGATCCCAGTAGGACCCATACTCACCCCCACTATGGTTCCAGTCACCTCCAGTATGACTCCAGTCACTCCCAGGTCCTCCCAGTATTATTCCAGTCATGCCCAGCGTGACTCCCAGTCACTCCCAGTATGGCTTCAGTTGTGGCCAGCACTTTTCCTGTCACTCCCAGTCTGATTGCAGTGTGATCCCAGTCATTTTTGGACATTTCCAGTACTATTCCAGTCATTCCCAGTACGATCCCAGGTAGTTCCAGTAGGATCCCAGTATGACTCTGACTCTGACATGGGCACAGCTGCTCCCATTATCATCTAGTGTGGTTCCAGTTGCTCCCATTTCCCCTGACTGTGGTTTCAGTCTCTCCCAGTGCATCCCAGTTGCTGCCAGCATGTTCCCAGTCACTCCCAGGTGTACTTAGGTTCTTCCAGACTGATCCCAATTGCTCAGAGCCTCTCCCAATAACCCTCAGTGCAGTCCCAGTTGCTGCCAGTATGATCCAGTATGATCCCAATCCTTCTGAGCATAGTTCCAGTTGCTCCCAGTGTGATCCCAGTTGCCCCAGCACAGTTCCAGTCACTCCATAGATGATCCCAGTCCCTCTCAGCATGGTCCCAGTCATGTCCAGTTTCCCCAGTACAGAGTAGTAGCTCCCATTGACCCCCAGTGTTTCCAACACCTCGCATGCCGTAAATCCAAGGTTTTTGTGGGGATTTAAGAGGGCACAGGGAGGAATCAAAAATCCTGGAAAGATGGTATTGTATGGGAATTTGGAAGGGAACTGGAGGACTCAAAATTCTCGACACCCAGAATGCTGCAATTCCATGGTTTGGTGGGAATTTGAGAGGAGAGCTGGAGAACTCTAAATTCCTGACCCCAGGAATGCTGTAAGTCCATAGTTTTGGTGGGAATCTGGGACGGAAGCAGGAGGATGCTAAACTCTCAACACCCAGAAAGCCGTTATTCCGTGGGAATTAGTGAGGGGAACTGGAGCATTTGAAATTCCTGACACCTGGAATGTTGTTATTCCATGGGATTTGGTGGGAATTTGGGAGGGCATATGATGGATTCTGAATTCCAAATACCCGGAATTCCATTATTCCATGAGAATTTAGGAGGGGAACTGGAATATTCAAGGTGCCCAATGCGCTGGATACTGTTATTCCATGGGGATTTGGGTGCGGAACTGGGGGATTCCAAATTCCTAGAGCCCAGAATTCTAGTATTCAGTGGGTATTTGGGAAGTGAACTGGTGAATCCAAATTCCTAATGCCTAAAATGCTGTAATTCCATGGGAAGTCGGGAGGGAAACTAGAGGATTCTTCCCATGCCAGGAAGGCTGTTATTCCATGGGAATTTGGGCATATGGACGATTCAAAATTCCTGATGCCTGGAATGCCATTATTTCATGGGAATTTGAGAGGAGAGATAGAGGATTCTAAATTCCCAGTGCCGGGAATGCTGTATTTCCATAGTTTATGGAAATAGGGAATAGGGAATCTGGGAGGGAAGCAGGAAGGGTTCTAAATTCTCAATGCCCGGGATGCTGTAATTCCATGCGAATTTGGAAGGGCATATGGATGATTTGAAATTTCTGATGCCTGGAATGCCATTATTTCATGGGAATTTGGAAGGGGAACTGGAGGGTTCAAAATTCCCAACAACAGGAATGTCATTATTCCATGGGAATTTGGGAGGAGAACTTTGGGATTCACACTTCACTAAGCCTGGAATGGTGAAATTCCATGGTTTTGGTGGGAATTTTGGAGGTCAGCTGAAGGATTCTAAATTCTCAGTGCCCGGAATGGCATTATTGAATGGGAATTTGGGTGGGGAACTGGAGTATTCTAAATTTCTAACACCCAGAATGCTGTTACTCCTTTGGAATTTGATGGAATTTTAGGACGGCTTATTGGGGATTCTAAATTCTCGACAGCCGGAATGCCATTATTCCATTTGAATATGGGATGGGAACTGGAGGATTCAAGATTCTCAGCGCCCATAATACTGTTATTCCATGGGGATTTGGGAGGGAAGCGAGAGGATTCTAAATTCTCAGTGCCTGGAATGCCGTTATTCCATTGCTTCCCAGTGTTGCCCACCAAACCCAAACCTGGACCTTCAAACCCAACTTTTCAAATACAACCTTTGATCACCAAATCCAACCTTGAACTTCAACTCCAACCTGAACTATCAAATTCGACCTTTAACCACCTGGGATAGGATGGATGGGATGGGACGGGGTGGTGTTGGGGGTTGAGTGTTTTTCTATTACTATATCAATTTAAAGAATTTTTCCCATTATCATGCCAATGGAGCTGGCTGGGTTACACCCCGGATCTCTGATGACTCCAGACAAAAGGGGTTGCTGGGAACGGTTCCTGGAGGGGCAACTCGTGCTTCTGGAGGGGACTCCTGTTTTCTGTGGAACTCGGAGCAGGATGCCCCATCTCCAGCCCCACGTGGTTGAACACAGGAGAGCCAGACCCTCTGTGATCACCTGCCCTGCATCTGCCCCGTTCCAGCCTCCTGCCTCTGCGGACACAGCTGATCCCCCGGACACACACGGTGAGCGAGGAGCCGCCGCTCCAGCCCGTTCCCACCCGGGACCGGCGTGGCCGCTGCCGCCCCTCCCGCCTCCACTCCCGCCTGCCCTCGGCAGCTGTCGAGCTTTGGTCCTCTGGAACACCGGGACCAAGTGCAGAGAGAGCGTGCCTGCAGCTTAAAAAGGGACTGGAACCCAGTTATCTGTTCTGTTTTATTGGTAACTTCAACAACTGCTATTGTTTCTGCTTGTATGGTTAGATATATTAGCAAAAGAGCTGTTATTCCTACCCCCTTATCTCTGCCTCAGAGTCCTTGATTCAAACAATTATAATACTTGGGGGGAGTGGAATTAAAGTCTCTATTTCAAAGGAAAACTTCTGCCTTTATCAGCAGACACCTGTCCTTCAAACCAGGACACAGGGGTCCCTTGGTTCCATGGGGACTCCCAACGGCAGAAAGGTCTCCTTGGTTCCATTAAACCCTGCAGAGCTCCTTGATGCAATGAAGCCTGAAAGTGTCATCATGATTCCATGAGGTCCCAGAATGTCATAATGGACATTTGGTTCTATGGGTTCCTGCATAGTTACATAAATCCTTAGTTCCATGGGGCCCTGTAGTGTCACAATGGACTCCTTGGTTCAATGGTGCCACACAGTGACACAATCACCCCTTGGCCCAACAAGACCCCATAATGTCACAATGGTTCCTTGCTTCCATGACACCTTGTAGTGTCACAATGGACTCCATGGTTCCACGGGGATGCAAAGTTTCACTGTGTTCCTTTGGTTCAGTGAGGACTGTGATGCCTTAAGATTTTAACCTTTTCAAATCCTGTACTGAATTAGTCCATAACTCTAAACTCCACGTAAAGTGTTAATTAACTGTCTTCACATTTTGGTCAGACAAAACAATTCCTCTAGGCTTGAAATTCAAGGACACCCTACAACCTCAGGCTCCTAAAAGTATAAACAGAAGTGAACTGGGGAGGGGGGGAAGCAAACTGGGGGAATATGAGTTCATTACCTGAAGCTGTAATTGGAGGACTAACCCTGACATGCAAATGGACCAAACTTATATCTATCTGAAAAACTCATGACCACTGTCCATCTTGGGTGTAGCCTCTAGGAGGCTTTTGACTGCCCAGGGCGAATGCTTTAATAAATACCCACTTTATTCTCTTAAGTCTAGCCTCTGCTCTAGGTAGCAACTCCAAGGCATCACCTGTAGTATCACAATAGTCTCCATGATTCCATAAGGCCCTGCAGTGTCAAAAGAGGACATTGATCCCATGAGACCCCACAGTGTAACAATGGCCCCTTGCTTCCATTGAGCCCCACAGTGTCACTAGGGTCCCCTTGGTTCAAAATGTCCTGAAATGCCACAATGGCCCTTAGATTTCACGAAGCCTCAAACTGTAAAATTTGCTTCCAATGCCTTCATAAGGGCTTGCTCTGTCATAATGGACCCTTGGTCCCATGATGCCCCATAGTGTCACAATGCTCTCCTTGGTTCTGCCCTGTGACAATGCCCCCCTTGGTCACTTGGAGCCCACAGTGATGCTCTTGTGCCCTTGGTTCCATAAGGCCCTACAGTGTCACAATTATCCTTTGGTTCCAGGGTGCCTAATAGTGTAAAAATGGTCTCCTTGATTCCACAGTGTCACAATGGCTCTTTCGTCCCATGGAGCCCCACACTGTCACTGTGCTCCCCTTGATTCCATGGGGCCCTGCTGTGCTACAGTGGCCCCAATGGCTACAATGCTCTCCAGTGAGGTTCTCTAAAACTCCCTGAACAGAGGTTGTAGTCAGGTGGGGGTCGGTCTCTTCTCCCAGACAACCACTGACAGAATGAGAGAACACAGTCTTTAGATGAGCCGGGGTAGTTTAGGTTTGACATCAGGAAATAATTCTTCTCTGAAAGAGTGATTGGGCATTGGATTTTTCTGCCCAGGGTGGTGCTGGAGTCACCGTCCCTAGAGGCATTTAAAAAAAGCCTGGACATGGCACCCAGAGCCATGGTTAAGTTGATGAGGGGATGTTAGGTCATAGGCTGGACTTAATGATCTCAAAGGTCTTCCCAGTCTTGTTCATTCTGTGATTCTGTTTCATAATAGTCTCCATTGTTTTATGAAGCCCTACAGTGACACAGTGGAACTTTGTTTTCATGAGTTCCCAAAGTGTAAATGGACCCTTTGTTCCATGAGGTTCCTCAGTGTCACAATGGCCCCTTGGTCACAATGCACTTCTGGTTCCATGAGCTTTCATACTCTCAGCAACAGTTCTGCAGTGTCACCATGGACCCTTTGTCCCACGAGATTCTGCAGCATAACATGGTCACCTTGGTTCTGTGAGGCCCTGCATTGTCACAATGGACTCCCTGGTTCCGTGAGGCTGTGTCACAATGCACCCACAGCTGCAGGAGGTTCCATGGTGTCACCATGGCCTCCTTGGATGTGCAGTAAAACAATGGACCATTGGTTCCATGTGGCCCCACAGTCTCATAATGACCCCTTGGGTCCAAGAGGCCTTTATCTGTCACAATGTACTTTTGGTTCCATGAGGTTTCTCAGTGCCACAATGGTCTCCTTTAATCTGAAGTATTACAAGGGACCATAGGTTCGATGTAACCCCACACTGTCGAAATGGATTTTGGTTCCATGAGTTCCCACAGTGTCAAAAGGCCTCATAGTTCCTTGAAGTTCCGTAGTGCAACAGTTGATCCTTGGTTCTGTGAGGCCCTGCTGTAACCAAATCTCAGAAACATCAGAATAAGATGACTTGAAACTAATTTGTTTTCACTAATATTTTCAGGCCTCAGGTCCAATGTGGGATAACTCCTAACCTTACATGCACATGTGATTCTACATTGGTGTTGTTTATATTCAGTCACTACATGTCTATTGCAATTTACCCATTTCCATAAATCCCACGTGAAGTTCCCAGGTTCAGTCATTTTTTCTATCACTGCATCCTTAAGCCAGATGTCTTCTTATTCTCCTCCAACCAACCTTGCAGGGAAAGTAGCCCCTGCATGGCTTGTTCCTGTGCTAAAATTTCATAGGCACAGTAAAAATTGAATTAAACCATTTGGTATCAATCCCAAGGTTTGTGCAGCCAGGCAGAGGCAGGCAGGATGCAGAGCTGTCAGCAAAGGAAGGACCAGCCAGGTGGAGTAGCCGGGGGATGACGACAGCCTGCAGGGACAGAGGCACAGGGCATGGACACCGTGGCACAGCCTGGGCTGCAGAGGGCACAGGGATGGGCAGCAGCTGAAAGGCCCTGCCAGAGCCAACTGCTGCAGCACTTGGGCCATGGCTGCTGGCCCTGGGCCTGAGGCCAGCAGGGACAAGTGAGCCTTGCTGTGCTGGGGCCTCATTGCCTCCTTGTCCCTGCTCAGCAGCCTGGCAGGGGCTGCCCCATGGTCCTGCCCTGGGCATTGCTCATCCCCAGAGCCCAGTGCCCTGGGAAGAGCCCTGAGCAATGAGGGAGGGACAGGATCTGCCTTGCCAGGGACTGGGGCTCAGGCCTTGGCCCTTTGCATTCCTGAAACACATCCAGCTGTGCTCAGCACCAGAGATACCTTTCCCTTGTTTTTCCCCACCTGCCATCAGTGCCTCCAGTGCTCTGCTCTAACTGGGACCTGGGGACACTTTCTCAGTCCTGTCCCTCACTGAGATCTAGTTAAATATGAGAAACTTCAGTGCTTCAATCTCAATTGGAGCTCTTGAGAAGTTTCTTGCGCACACTCTGTCAGGGACTGAGTCTGATGCCAACAGCACCAAAGCCCTGAGAGGGTGATTCAAGTCCTTGTGCTGTGCCTGTGCTGCTGAGCTGGGCCAGGCTCCAGCACAGAGGCAGCTCCTGGCAAGGGCAGCGCTGCAGAGAGACAGCTCTGCCCAGGAGCAGCTCCTGTGACAGCCCAGCAGGGCTGGGGCACTGCCAGGGCATGGCAGGGACACGAGCAGAGCACAGGCAGAGCTCACAGTGCTCAGCACTGGCAGGGGCTGTGTCATGTCCCAGAGGGGGCTGTGGCACAGCAGCACCTCTGTGGCTGTGTCATGGAGCCAGAGAGCAGCTGTGATGTCAGAAAGGGGCTGTGTGACAGCACAGGGTGGGTTGTGTGAGGTCACAGATTGGGCTGTGACATCACGGAACAGGCTGTGATATTGCTGAGTGGGCTGTGACAGCACTGGATAGTTGTGTGACACCATAGAGAGGGCAGTGAGGTCACAGAGGAGACTGTGCCATCATAGAGGGTGGCTCTGTGATATCAGACAGCAGACTGTGACATTACAGAGCGGCTGTGTGATGTCCCAGAGAAGGCTGTGGCACCAGAGGGTGTGTTCTGCCATCACAGGGTGGCTATGTGACATCAGAGAGGGGCTGTGACATCCTGGAGCAGGATGTGACATCACAGAATGGCCGTGTGACATCCCAGGGCAGATTGTTTGACATCACAGCAATGACTGTGACTTCACAGATCACAGAGGCTGTGTGACATCACAGGGGCTATATGACATCACAGGGTGCTGTATGACATCACAGGGGCTGTGTGACATCACAGGGCTGAGTGACAGCACATGTGGCCATGTGACATCACTGGGGGTTTTGTGACATCACATGGATTGCGTGACATCACAGGACTGTGTGACATCACATGGGTTGTGTGACATCACAGGGCTGTATGACATCACAATGACTGTGTGACATCATAGGGTGCTGTGTGACATCACAGAGCTGTGTGACATCACAATTATTGTGTGATATCATAGGGTGCTGTGTGACATCACAGAGCTGTGTGACATCATAGGGTGCTGTGTGACATCACAGGGGCTGTGTGACATCATAGGGTGCTGTGTGACATCATAGGGTGTTGTGTGACATCACAGAGCTGTGTGACATCCCAGGGCTGTGAGAGGTCACTGGGGAGGTCACTCTGCCCCGTTCCCCCCTCACAGTCCAACGCTGCTCATGCACAGTGGGGTCCCCTGTCCCCCCAGGTCCCCCTGCCCCGGGTGCCGCAGCCTCCCCCAGAGGATGTTCCATGAGATCGACCCCAGAGCCTGACACGGGGACAGGGGCCGGGCCCTGGGAGTGGCACAGGGGGACAGGGACCCCCCGGCAGCGTCCCCGTGTCCCAGGGCCAGAGCCTGGGCCAGGGCTCCTTCA
The DNA here is from genome assembly GCF_903797595.1 of Erithacus rubecula. Lineage (NCBI taxonomy): Eukaryota > Metazoa > Chordata > Aves > Passeriformes > Muscicapidae > Erithacus > Erithacus rubecula. Next base: position 13,465 of record NW_027636120.1, on the reverse strand, counting down.
CCCTGTTATGAGCCAGGGGCTGAGAGCATTTAAAAAATCCCCAGCACGGGATCAGCAAAAACCAGATTTAATACTGAGCTACAGCACTGTGATAAATGATCTCCCCTGAAGGTTGCCAGTGAGGATTGTTAGAGAGTTGGAATTGTCACTTACCTTATCATGTGATACACTGTTCTGTATGACCCCTGTTCATTCTTTAATCCGGTTGTTGTATTCCCTTCATTAAATCCAGTTCGTTGTATTCCCTGTTCCAGTTTGTTCCCTGTTACTTCCCACTTCTGCCCTCTCCCCTTCCTCATTTCTGGCATGGCTGCTGCTGCTCCCCTCCTGTCCATCAATTGAAAGAACACGCCCAACACGTAAAATCACAAGACTCCCGCAACACCACTCTTCAGGGGAGTTCCCTTGAAGAGAAAAAGCCACTGGAACAGTGAGCCAATACAAGATTCGGGAACCCTCCAGACACCATACAGTCAGCTACGGGACCAACTGCTAAAATTGCCTTCGTCCTCCAGTTGTAATGTCACCATCTTTTAAAAAGTGAATTTACATACAAACAGCCCTAAACAACACTGGACACAGCAAGTCTATGGGCAGTCCCACAAGCTTGGAAACACACACCCCCATTTCTGTGAGAGTTCACTCTGGGTGTGTGTGGTACCTCGTTTCTGGCATGGCTAGGCAGCAGTAGCACCACAGAACATTCCCTTAGGTTCCCTGCTGCTTCTAGTAATAAAGAGCTCCGTAGTTGAAGGCTTCGGTTCTGGGCACGGGGCTCTCCGGCCGCTCTGGGCTTGATGATCACCCACAGCAAAGGGAGAGAACAGGAGAAAGAGAGAGAAGGAGATTGGCAATCAGGGCTCGCAGTCGCAGCGCCCAGTCCTGCTCCGCCGGGGCTCGGAGCCGCAGCGCAGGAAAAAATGGATCCGCGGCTGGCGGTGCTTGCCCCGCTTTGGGCCGGAGGCGGCGGGTTGCAGGCAGAGCTGGAGCGCAGGCCCCGGGAGCTGAGCACAGCCCGGCCCGGGGGTCCCGCAGTGCGCGGCCGAGGAGGGTCCTGGGGGATCCCGGGAGGGGATCCAGGGGAATTCCTGGGAATTGCCCCGTGCCCTCCCCCCGCTTTTGCCCTCGGGCGCTTTTGCTTTTGCCTTCCGCAGCGGCAGCAATGCCGGGATCTGCCCGGCGACCGGTGACGCCTGTGCACACTCGGGCTGCCATTGGCTGACAGGAAAGAGCGGGGCCAATGGCGGGGCCGGAGGCTGCTCAGGGGCGGGGCCGGGGCTGGGGGCGGGGCCGCAGCCGAGCAGCGCCATGGCTCCAGCGCTGGGTCTGGGGCGCTCCTGGGGGCCCCGGGGGGCGGCCAGAGCTGAGGGGGACCCCCAGCCCCGGGACTCTTTGATCGCCCATTCTGGAGCACGGAGGAGCCCCTAATCCCCCTTTTGCTGATTCAGGGAACCCCTGCTGCAGGAGGTTTCCGCCTGTGCCCTCGTGTCCCACGGCAGCGTCCGCGGATCCCATGGGCTGGCCAAGGATGGCCGGGAATTCCTCTCCTTCCAGCTGTGATCCGGCACTTTCGTGGTGGCCGCCGGCGCTGCCCAGGTCACCAAGAGGTGCTGGGAAACTGAGGAGATCGAGGCTGAGGAATTCACAGATGACCTGGGGCACACCTGCCAGGAATGTCTCTGGAAATATGGCAGGGATGAAACCAGAAAGGGAAGAATCCCATGGAAGTTCTCTCCTGGAGTGCTCTGCCTGAGGTGTTCTGTGCAGTGCGGCAGACAGTGAGAAACACTCCTAGGCTGTCACTCATCACAGTTCTCAGGGTTTTGGGTGAGATGCCTGCAGCAGATCCAGCGCTGAGGGGAGCTCATGGGGTCCCTTAGCATTTGGGGTGCCCTGGGATTTGCAGAGAACCCCCCGGTCCCCCCAGGATCTCCCTGTACACGCTGGCGCTGCCCGAGCACAGTGAGAAGGTTCATACCCAGCAGGGGGTCCCCAGTTGTGTCACCGGCATCATCCAGGTACCCCCAAAACCTCCCGGGAACCCCAAACCCCCCGGGGCTCCGCTGCCGGAATCAATGGGAATGGTGTTGCACTTTTAAGTGCAGTTTCAGTAGGGCCTCCAATTGATGGCTCTTTAAAGTGGAGATGGTAGAGACAATCCCTAAAATCCACCCTGGGGAGCAAAACATCCCCTACAGGGGGTTGTAGCGGGGGCTCCCGTGCAAATGTCACTTTAAGCCATCATGATCCCCCCTTAAAAGGGGCTTTTGGGGCTGCGGCCCCACAAATACGCTAAAATGGAGAGAAAAAAGCACCCTTGTAGTGGTGGGTTTCCCCTCCCAAAAAAAACTTAAAAAGAGAAAAATTTCTCTTCAAATGGACCTGAAGAGCCCTAAACGCCCTCAAAGAGGGACAGGATCCCCTCCTGTGCTGGGGCCGCTCCGAGCCGGGAACTCTCCCGTTCGCTGCACTCGGGGGAGCCCCGAACGACGACGGGTCCTGGGCTGAGCCCCCCACTCAGCCGGGGGTGCGGAGGGAACTGGGGAGGCTGGGATGGGGCTTGGGGGTCCTGGGGATAACTGGGGGACCCTCAGTGGGTCCAACTTCCCGCTGTCCCCCCTCTCCCACCTCTTTCCAATTTTGCCCTTCAAAGGTCCGATCCCCCAGCCAGGTTTGGGGATCACCGGGCCTTTTCCCTTAGTGTCCCGGCCCGGCCAGAGGGTCAGAGGAAGGCGAGGAGGAGGAGGAAGAGGAGAGACAGAGGAGGAGGAAGGGTAAGAAGGATCGAGAGGAGGCACCATGTGCGTTTCCCGCTCTCTGTATCCGCAGCTCCTTCGCCCCCAGACCATCGCCCCCCGCATCCGGCAGGTGCCCGGGGAGGGGGAGCTCGCACCAAATATCCTGGGTGGTTTTCTTGAAGGGATATTTGGAGATTACACGAAATATATTTGGGGCTTCCTATTTAATTCTTTCTGCCGGTGCAGGCGGCGCGATGTTTGGAGCTTGCAGCGCTCCCGAGCCGAGCCGCAGATGCCCCTCGGGGGGACATCGGGGGGTCCCCGGGAGGTGTTTTTGGGGGTGCCGGTGGCGGTGGCGGCAGAGCAATGGCCGAGCACCGCAGCCGCTCTCGCAGGTGTCCCCTGGGCTCTGCGGCGCTGCGGGGACAGAGCCCGGGGCCGGGGCTGGGTCCCTGCTGCCAGCAGGGCACTGCCCAGGCTCCAAACGCTCCTGCAGCTCTGGCAGCCTCGGGGCCGAGCCCATCCCTGGGGATCCTGGGCAGTGCCCTGCACCCTCTGCGGGGAGAACCTTGCCCGAAAATCCAACCTAAATCCCTCCTGGCACAGCTCCAGCCACTTCTTGGCTGCTGTCCCTGTGCCAGGGTACAGACCCTGGGGGTGTTCCTGCATTATTAATAAAATGATATCATTTGTGAATTATTCAATTATTATTCTTACTCTTACTCACCTTGCTCTTTCTAGTTTTTTTCTTCTTGTCTTCCAATATGTACTTTAAAGTATCTAATATTATTCTATACTTATTTTTTTCATGTTCTTCAGGCAGCAGGATCAGCCCAGCCCCAGAGCTGCGCTGCTGCTGCAGTGCTGTGTGCGCTGCTCTGGCTCTTTGGCTGCACAGCCCCTGCAGCTGCTGCCACAGGGATGTGTCAGGAACAGCACAGAGCTGCTGCTGCCTCAGCTGGGGCTGCACCGGGGAAACCCCTCCCGGCCTGCACAGGGTGCTCAGGGCAGGCAGGGCTGCTGAGAACACACCCGGCCTGGCTCCAGGGAATCAGCCCTGAGAGGATTTCGGAAGGAATTTTCCCTGGGAGGGTGGGCAGACCCTGGCACAGAGTGCCTAGATAATTCACGTGACCGGGAAATTATTAAGTATCAATATTACAATATATTGTATATTCATGTATTTGTATCATATACTTTAATATTAATACACAATATGTAATAAAAACAAATTTGCTAGACTTTTTTTGTTCATCCAATTTTATTTTCATTTCTGTATTTTTAAATCATCGTTCTTTTTATAATTCTCTTTGTTTCTACCTGCTCTTCTTAGCTATTCTAACTACTTGTTATATGCTATTGTATCTATTCTTCTCTGCTTCTTCTATGTGTTCCTTAATTCTTATTCCTATTCTTATTCCTATTCTGATTCCTAATCATCTATGAAATTTTAAATTCTTATGACTATTCTTCTCATTTTAAATCCATACAACCATTCTTCTTATATGTATTTTGAAATTATTTTTGGTCTTCTCCATAATCTTAGTGTTCATCTTCATCATCTTCATCGTAATCTGCTTTGTTGTCATCTTCTTCACTTTTGTCTTCTTCTTCATTGTCTTGGTTGTCATCTGCCTTGTCGTCATTGTTGTCTTCATATTCTTCATCATCTCCATCTTCCTTTTCTCCTCCATCTCCCTGCGCTGCCACACCAGAGGAGCGGGATCAGTGGGAGCGGGGCCGTCCCGTTCCAGCCCCAGCCTGGGGGAGCCGAGCCAGGCAGGGAAAGCACAGCCAGAGACTCCATGCGAGCTGCTTGGTGTGCCTGCACAGGAGGGCAGAGCCACAGGGCCACCAGGGCTGAGCCTCCTGCTGCACGGAGCTGCTCCTCATCTCCCTCAGTGCTCGGGCCGTGGCCTCAGGCAGGGACAGCAGAACAGCCCCCGCAGCGCCCGCAGCGCCCGCCTGGAGCGGGAGGGACGTTTCCTGGGGGCACACGGCTGCCCATGGAGGGCCTGGGCGGGAGAAGCCGCGTGTCCCACGGGGGCTTGGCCCTGCAGGGAGGCAGACGAGGCACGGAGCGGCCCTGGGCTGCACGGCTCCGCTTGCTGCTCCTCAACCCAGGCCTCTCGAGGGATGGGCACTGGGAGCCCCTCTGACACAAAATCTCTCCATCGGCTATTTCTGTTCCCTGTCCCATCCTCTGTATCTCCATCCCATATTCTCTCTCCAGTTGCTATTTCCATATTCCCTGTTGTGAGAGTCCATCTGAGCCTCTCGTCTGTTTCTGCCCAACGACCCTCGCCTGAGGCCTGCGCTGGCCAGGGATGGGAGGAATGCCAAGGGACTGTTCCGCAGGTGATGCCTACCAGGACTGGTTTCTCATGACAACTAGTCACGGGGAGTTTACTCAACAAAGCTCCCACAGATGGAAGAACAATGGACTGGTCAGTATGGGCTGCCCTGTGTGTGTTCATAACAACAAAGATAGTTTGGTGTGCCTTGAAACGTCCTGTTTCCACCTGTTCCTCAGGGTAACGAGCTCCACATACAATAGTCCATAAATCTTCCCACCTTTTGGCCAGAAGCCACTCGCTTTGGGAAAGGACTATAAAAGTGACTTTCTCAGAGGAGACCCCCGAGATCTCCCCAGATGGCAACAGACATCTATTGGCTGCTCCACGAGGATTCATCTGCCCGTCTTGGTAGCTATAATCCCGACCCCCTTTCTCTCTCTCTCTCTTTCTCTCTTTCTGTCCCACTATCACATTTTGGTTGGCACTAAATAAAGTACATTTCTGCAAAAGTAAACTGGTTTTGTCCCCTGCTGTGTCTTTTGTGCTCTGAGATCCATAAAAGAACCAGTCACAACTCCCGCTTGGGTTGGGCGGATTGTGACAGTAACACAGAAGCTTCTCTGTGTCCCTCAGTACTTCAAAGTGCTTCTAATGAATATACATTCTCATGTAAAAGATGTATTTTATTCAATTTCTCTTTAGAGCAGAGGTGATTGCAGCATTTTGTGATTGATATTGATCCATGGTCTCTCCTCAGGAGGCCTGGCCTGCTCAGAGAAGCTGTGCCTTCAGGTGTGACCCAATGTGGACAACCTTGCTGCACATTCCCCAGCCCCATCCTGTCTCTCCTCACTCACCTGAGACCTGCTGTGCTTGGAGAATTGGCTGTACACAGCAAAGAGTATAAAATAGTTTAGGTTGCTACAAGACAAAGTTTCCCCATTGTAAACAGACAACCTCCTCAAGTGTGTGCCAAGCCCAAGGCACCACCAAGAGCCCTGCAGAGCTGCCCTGGGCCAGCTGGGAGGGTGGATCATCATCCCAACCTGCCCCGGGCCATTGCAAGGGATTGTGGCCACGGACACTGCACTGGCCCCACTGCTGGGTTTGGCTGCCACAGCAATGCTCATCAGGCAAATTTCCTTGGAAAGCACCCCAAGGACCCATTTCTGCAGTCAGGCTCCAGAGCCACTTGCATGCAGAGCTGTTGTGTCCTCGGCTGCCCCGGCACCCTCAGGACAAGGCGGTGCCAGGGCTGTTCCAGGGACAATGACACTGACGCTCCTGGATGCGCTCAGGGGCCACGGCAGCAGCCACACAGACTCTTCCTCAGTTTGGTGCCAGGCAGCCAAGGCCTGGAGCCATTGTGATGGCTGCTAGCCATGGAAACCTGCCCTGGGTCCCTTGCTCAGGGCTGGAGTCACTGCCCAGAGCCAGAGGGGATCCCTGGCTGGGGGCTTGTGCCGTGGCACCTGCCCTGTGCCGCGCCGGCTGCTCAGGCACAGCGGGACCAGCAGCACAGCCCAGGGCAGGGCCAAAGGCCAGCTCAGCCAGACAGAAAGGGCAGCTGGGCACTGTTTCCATGGCAGCCATCCCTGGCACAGCACACCTGGGTCACCTGTGATGTCACTTGCCATGGAAAGCCCTTGAGGGGCTGATGCCACGGCCGCTGGCACTGAGACACTGCTGGGCTCGGGTGCTGAGCACAGGGCTGAGCACACAGAGATGGTTTTGTTCTTGTTGAGCCTGCACAGAGCCAAAGCCTTTCCTGCCCCTCGTCCAGCCATGCTGGGCAGGGGCTGGGGCTGCAGGGGAGGTTGGGAGTAGACACAGCCAGGACAGGTGACCCCAACTGACCCCAGGATATCCCAGACCATGGCACATCGTGCTCAGTGTATAAAGTGGGGGGGGGGGGGGGGGAGGGGAAAGGCAGAAAGGAGGGGACATTTGGAGTGGTGGTGTTTGTCTTCCCAGGAAACACTTAGGCAGGATAGGACTCAGTTTCACCAGTGGGTAGGGTCAGTACCAAAGACACAGACACCAACTGAAGGAATTGTGTCATTTATAAAATGCAAAACTGCAAAGAATCACACAAGGAGAATCTCAGTAAAACAGATATTTGTTAGCAAAGAATTACAAAAGGAGAAGCTGAGCAATGCACCCAATCATCACTACCAAATATTGCCCACAGTGATTTACAAAGATCCATCCCCAGTTCCCCCCAGACTTTGCCATCACCCTGGTGCACACATCAGCTGGGGGAAGCTGTCACAGCCAAGGGCTGCAGAGCCACTCCTGGACACTAGGAATTCTTGCAGATGCCTCCAGCCACAGCTGAGGCTCCCAACCCTGCTGAGAGAGGGCCCAGCTCTGACAGTGATGAATAAACAAACTGACAGTAGTGCTAGTGCAGGAACAGCTGGTTTCATTCTCTGGTTTGGTTTCTCCCAAAGCCTGGCCAGGGCTCAGGGAGGAACCAAGGGAGTTGACTTTGACCAAACACCCCCAAACAAAGCCAGATGGGACCTTGTTTGGTTTCTAAACACACAAAGGTAAATCCATATCTCACCAATGCAGAGATACACAGATCATATTGCTAAAACTGACTCATTAATGAGCAGATAAAAAGATAACATGTGGTTGGAAGATTCATCTAGAGGTCACCTTTGGCTCAGGTCCTGGTGCTCAGGCCTTGGTACTTCAATCAGTGCCTTGACCAAGACATGAACTACAATCTTCATAACAATTCTTTCAATAACTGAATCTTAAATTTAGGTAGGAGGCATAAAGGCATCACCTGTTGTTCTTCAATTAAGGGCTGTTCACATTCATTACTCAGAGCTGTAAGTCACATTCCTTTTCAAACATACCTAATTACTTGCTACTCTCTGCTGTTTATCAAATCCCCACTGTTTCTTGAGACTGTGTCTCTTTTGAGACAAGTCTCAATGCTCCGTTTCCCAGCACAAAGTGTCACAACAGCTCTAACATGGGATCATAACACACCAAGTGCTCACACTGCAATGACTGCAGTGGCTGCCACAAATGCATTTCACAGCAGCCACCAGTTTGGCAGCCATGGATCCAATCTCACCAAGAAGAATTCTCTTCTTCCTACCACTCTTCTACTGTTCTTTCCATCGAGTGATTCCTGACTGTTGGATTTCAAACTCATCACTGACAGAAGTGCAACATTCCTGTCCCATGGCAGCCCAGGCTCCTCCTTGGCCAGCAAGCAGATAATTCAAGGCCAGGTAGTTCTGTAGAGACCCATTTGTGTTTATTGGAGCTCACAGGATGTGCTGTTGGACATTTTCACAGTATCATTTTCTGCTGCTTCTAATAATCAATGCAGCTCATTAATGTAAACTCCACAGGACAAGGCAGTGCACATGGGGCACACGTGAGGGAGGCGGGCCCGTGGTACTGGTTTTGTCCACAAGGAAGCCGCACTACTGGGGGGGGGGGGGGGGGGGGGGGCTGCAGTGCCGGTTTTTTCCAAGAGGGGACAGCACTTCTGGGTGGTGGAGGCTGCAGTACCTGTTTTGTCCACAAGGTGAAAGCACTACTAGGGAGGGGGGGCTGCAGTACCAGTTTTGTCCACAAGGAAGCAGCACTGCTGAAGGGGGGGGTAGCGGGCTGCGGTACTGGTTTTGTCCACAAAAGAACAGCTATACTGGGAGGGGCTGCAGTACCGGTTTTGTCGACAAAGGGGCAGCACGGTTTAGGTTGGGGCTGCAGTACTTGTTTTGTCCACAAGGATACAGCACTACATGTAAAGGGGATGCAGTACCGATTTTGTCCAAAAGAGGGCAGCACTATTGAAGGGAGTGGCCGGTGGTAGCAGTTTGGTCCACAAAGGGACAGCACTACTGGGGGTGGGTGGTCAGTACCAGTTTTGTCCACAAGGGGGCAGCACTACTAAGGGGGTTGGGCTGAAGTACCTGTTTTTTCCACAAGGGGGCAGAACTAGTGAGGAAGGAGGGGCTGCAGTACCTGTTTTGTCCACAAGAGCACAACACTACAGAGTGGGGGCTGGGCTGCCGTAACGGTTTTATCCACAAGTGGGCAGCACTGCTGAGGAACAGGGGGCTGCAGTACTGGTTTTGTCCACAAGGGGGCAGCACTACTGGAAGGAAGTGGTAGTAATGGTTTTGTCCAAAAGAAAGCAGCAATACTGAAGGGGGAGGGGCTGCAGTACCGGTTTTGTCCACGAGGGGGCAGCACTACTGGTGCGGGGGGCACCGGTACCAGTTTTTTCCAAAAGGGGGGGAGCACTACTGGTGCGGGGGGTCTGCAGTACCGGTTTTGTCCAAAAGGGGGCAGCATTTTTGAAAAAGAGGGGCTGCAGTGCCGGTTTTGTCCACAAGGGGGCAGCACTAGTGAGGAGGAGGGGGTTGCAGTGCCTGTTTTGTTCACAAGGGAGCAGCTCTACTAGGCGGAGGCTGCAGTACCGGTTTTGTCCACAAGGAAGCAGCACTACTTGGGGGGAGGCTGCAGTACCGATTTTGTTCACAAGGGGTCAGCACTACTGGGAGAGGGGCCTGCAGTACCGATTTTGTCCACAAAGTAGAAGCAGGAGTGGGGGGGGATGCAGTACCGGTTTGTCCACAAGGGTGCAGCACTACTGGGAGGGGGGGGCGGCAGTACCCGTTTTGTCCACAAACGGGCAGCACTACTGAGTGAGGGCGAGCTGCAGTACCGGTTTTGTCCACAAGGAGGCAGCACTACGGGGGGTAGGGCTGCAGTACCGGTTTTGTCCACAAACGGGCAGCACTACTGAGTGGGGGCGAGCTGCAGTACCGGTTTTGTCCACAAGGGGGCTGCTCTACCGATTGGGGGGGGGCTGCAGAACTGGATTTTCCACAAGGGGGCAGCGCTATAGGGGGGGGTTGCAGTACCGGTTTTGTCCACGAGAAAACAGCACTACTGGTCGGGTCGCCGCAGTACCTGTGCTGTCCACAAGGGGGCAGCAGTACTGGGCGGGGGGGTCTCAGTACCTGTTCTGTCCACAAGTGGACAGCACTACTGGGCAGAAGGAGGGGGGCTGCAGTGCCGGTTTTGTCTACGAGGGGGCACCACTGCTGTTGAGGGGGGCTGCAGTGTTCATTTTTTCCAAAAGGGGGCAGCACTTCTGGGGCATTGGCTGCAGTACCTGCTTTGTCCACAAGGGGACAGCACTTTTTGGGGGGGGGGCCTGCCGTACCAGTTTTGTACACAAGGGGGCAGCACGACTGAGGGGGGTGGGCTGCAGTACCGGTTTTGTCTACAAGTGAACAGCACTACTGGGCAGCTGGGGGGGGCTGCAGTACCTGCTTTTGTCCACAATGGGGCAGCACTACTGAAAGCAGAAGAGGGGCTGCAGTACCTGTTTTGTCCACAAAGGGAGCAGTACTACTGGAAGGGGTCAGCAGTACCAGTTTTGTCCACAAAATGTCAGCACTACTGAAAGGAGGGACCAGCTATACCAGTTTTGTCCACAAGGGGGCAGCCCTAGTGAGGAAGGAGGGGCTGCAGTACTGGTTTTCTCCACAAAAGGGGAGCACTACTGGGAAGGGGGGGCTGCAGTGCCTGTTTTGTCCAGAAGGGGACAGCACTACTTTGGGGGGGGGGGTGCAGTACCAGTTTTGTCCACGAGGAAGCAGCACTACTGGTTGGGGGGCCGCAGTACTTGTTCTGTCTGCAAGTGGACAGCACTACTTGGCGGGGGGGACTCCAGAACCGGTGTTGTCCGCAACGGGGTGGCACTACTGGTGCGGGGGGCTGCAGTACCAGTTTTGTCCACAAGGGAGCAGCATGGCTGGGAATGGAGGCCTGCCGTACCTGTTTTGTTCACAAGGGGGCAGCACTACTGGGGGGGGGGGGGCTGCAGTACCGGTTTTGTCCACAAAGGGGAGGCATTACTGAGGGGGAAGGGCTGGCAGCACTGGTTTTGTCCACAAGGGCACAGCACTACTGGAAGTGGAGCGGGCTCCAGTACTGGTTTTATCCACAAGGGGGCAGCACTGATGTGGGTGCAGCTGCAGTACAGGGATTTTGGCACAAGGGGGCAGCACTATTGAGGAGGGGGCAGCTGCAGTACTGGTTTTGACCACACGAGTACAGCACTACTGGGGGGGGAGCTGCCGTACCTGTTATGTCTGCAAGGATACAGCACTACTGGTGGGTGCAATGCCAGTTTTGTCCACAAGTGAGCAGCACGTTTGGGGGGTGTGGGCTCCAGTACCTGTTTTGTCCACAAGGGGCGAGCACTACAAAGGGGGGTAGGGGGGCTGCAGTATCTGTTTTGTCCACAAGGGGGAAGACCTACTGAAAGGGGGGGCTGCAGTACCCGTTTTGTCCACAAAATGTCAGCACTACAGAAGGGGGGGGGCAGGAGTACCAGTTTTGTCCACAAGGGGACAGCACTACTGGGGAGGGGGGGGGGGGGGGGCAGCACCGGCTTTGTACGCAAGGAATCAGCACTACTGGGTGGGGGACCGCAGTACCTGTTCTGTCCAAAAGGGGGTAGCACTACTGGGAGGGGGGCCTCAGTACCTGTTCTGTCCCTAAGGGGACAGCGCTACTTGGTGGCAGGGGCTGCAGTACAGCTATTTCCTCAAGGAAGCAGCACTACTTGTGCAGAGGGCTGCCGTTACAGTTTTGTTCCCAAGAGAGTAGTACAGCTGAAATGGAGGGGGGGGGTGCTGCAGTACCTGTTTTTGTCCACAAGGGGTCAGCACTACTGGAAAAGGGCCTGTGGTACCAGTTTTGTCCAGAAGGGGGCAGCTGTGCTGGATGGGGTGGGGCGCTGTGTCAGATTTTTCCACAAGGGGGCAGCACTTCTGGGAGGTGGTCTGCAGCACCAGTTTTGTCCACAAGGGGACAGCACTGCTAGTATGGGGGGCTGCAGTACTGGTTTTGTCCACGATGGGGCAGCACTGCTGATGGGGGGGCTGCAGTACTTGTTTTGTTCTCAACGGGGAAGCACTACATAAAAGAGTAAAAGAGCTGGACCGGATTTGTCCACAAGGGGGTGGCACTACTGGAAGGAAGCGGCAGTATCGGTTTTGTCCACAAGGGAATAGACATAGTGGGGGGGGGGGGGGGGGGGGGGCTGCTGTGCCGGATTTGTCCACAAAGGGGCAGCACTACTGGTTTGGAGACTGCAGTACCCGTTTTGTGCACAAGGAGTCAGAAGTACAGGTGGCAGTGGCTGCAGTACCGGTTTTGTCCACAACGGGGCAACACTAGTGAAAATGAGGGGGCTACAGTACCGGTTTTGTCAACAAGGGGGCAGCATTACTGGGGGCGGGGCCTGCAGTACTGATTTTTATCCACAACCAGACAGCAATACTGGAAGGGAATGGGCTGTAGTACCGGTTTTGTCCACAAGGGGTCAGCAGTACTGGTGGGGGGCCTGCAGTGTTATTTTTTTCCACCAGGGGGCAGCACTTCTGAGGTGTGGGCTGCAGTATAGGTTTTGTCCACAAGGGGGAAGCACTACTGAAATGAAGGGTCTGCAATACTGGTTTTGTCCACAGGGGGGCAGAACTACTGGGCAGGGGATGGCAGTATTGGTTTTGTCCACAACGGGTCAGTACAACTGGAATGGGGGGCTGCAGTATTGGTTTTGTCCACAAGGGATCAGCACTGCTGGGGGTGGGGGCCTGCCGTACCTCTTTTGTCCACAAGGGGGCAGCACTACTGAAGGGGGAGGGGCTTCAGTACATGTTTTGTCCACAAGGGTGAAGACCTACTGAATGGGGAGGGCTGCGGTACCCGTTATGTCCATAGGGGAGCAGCACTACTGGAAGGGGTCAGCAGTGCTGGTTTTGTCCACAAAATGTCAGCACTACTGAAGGGGCGGGGGTGGCGGTACCAGTTTTGTACACAAGGATTCAGCACTTCTGGGGGTGGGGCTGCACTACCTGTTTTACCCACAAGGGGGCAGCCCTAGTGAGGAAAGAAGGGCTGCAGCACCAATTTTGTTCACAAGGGGGCAGCACTAGTAAGCAGGGGGTGGGCTGCAGTACCTGTTCTGTCCAAAAGGAGGCAGCACTACAGGTGGAGGGGGCTGCAGTGCCGGTTTTGTCCACAAGGCGGGAGCACTTGTGAGGGGTGGGCTGCAGTACCTGTTTTGTCCACAAGGATACAGCACTACTGGTGGGGGGGCTGCAGTACCGGTTTTGTTCACCAGGAATCAGCACTACTGAAGAGGAGACTGCGGTGCTGGTTTTGTCCACAAGGGGGCAGCACTGCTGAAGAGAGGAGGCTGCAGTACCTGTTTTGTCCATAAGGATACAACACTACTGGTGGGGGGGCTGCAGTATCTGTTTTGTCCACAAGGATACAGCACTACTGGTGGGGGGGGCTGAAGTACTGGTTTGGTCCACAAGAGGGCAGAACTAATGAAGGGGGGGCTGGCAGTACCGGTTTTGTACAGAGAAG